>NW_027590652.1:0-102500 GCF_964213995.1 Mustelus asterias
CCCTCTCCGCCCACACCCTCCTTTCCCTCGTCCCCCCCGAGCCCCCTTTCACTCTCCCCCCACACCCCCCTTTCCCTCTTCCCCCACACCCCCCTTTCCCTCTTCCCCCCACCCACCCTTTCCCTCTCCCCCCACACCCCCCTTTCCCTCTTCCCCCCACCCCCCCTTTCTCTCTCCCCCCACACCCCCCTTTCCCTCTTCCCCCCGACCCCCCTTTCACTCTCCCCCCCACACCCACCTTTTCCCTCTCTCCCCACACCACCCTTTCCCTCTTCCCCCCACCCCCCCTTTCCCTCTTCCCCCAAACACCCCTTTCCCTCTCCTCCCCACAGCCCCCTTTCCTCTCCTCCCCTCAACCCCCTTTCCCTCTCCCCCCGCACCCTCCTTTCCCTCTCCCCCCACACCCCCCTTTCCCTCTTCCCCCCCACCCCCCCTTTCCCTCTCCCAATACGCCCCCCTTTCCCTCTTCCCCCCCACACCCCCTTTCCCTTTCCCCCCACACCACCCTTTCCCTTTCCCCCCACACCCCCCTTTCCCTCTCCCCCACACCTCCCTTTCCCTCTCCCCCCACACCCCCCTTTCCCTCTCCCCCCACACCTCCTTTTCCCTCTCCCCCACACCCCCCTTTCCCTCTCCCCCCACAACCCCTTTCTCTCTCCCCCCCCACACCCCCCCTTTCCCTCTCCCCCCACACCCTCCTTTCCCTCTCCCTCCGACACCCCCCTTTCCCTCTCACCCCCACACACCCCCTTTCCCACTCCCCCCACACCCCCCTTTCCCTCTCCCCCACACCTCCCTTTCCCTCTCCCCCACGCCCCCCTTTCCCACTCCCCCCACACCTCCCTTTCTATCTACCCCACACCCCCTTTCCCTCTCCCCCCACACGCCCTTTCTCTCTCTCCCCCACACCCCCCTTTCCCTCTCCCCCACACCCCCCCTTTCCCGCTCCCCCCCCCCACACCCCCCATTCCCTCTCCACCCCCCACACACCACTTTCCCTCCCCCCCACACCCCCCTTTCCCTCCCCCCACACTCCCCCTTTCCCTCTCCCCCCACGCCCCCATTCCCTCTCACCCCCACGCCCCCTTTCCCTCTCCCCCCCACACCCCCTTTTCCCTCTCCCCCCACACCCCCTTTCCCCCCCCCCCCACACCCCCCTTTCCCTCTCACCCCGACACCCCCCTTTCCCTCTCCCCCCACACCCCCCTTTCCCTCTTCACCCCACCCCCCCTTTCCATCTCCCCCCACACCCGCCTCTCCCTCTTCCCCCCCAACCCCCCCCCCCTTTCCCTCTCCTCCCCACACCCCCCTTTCCCTCTTCCCCCCCACCCCCCCTTTCTCTCTCCCCCCCACACCACCCTTTCCCTCTCTCCCCACACCCCCCTTTCCCTCTTCCCCCCACCCCCCCTTTCCCTCTTCCCCCACACCCCCTTTCCCTCTTCCCCCCCACCCCCCCTTTCCCTCTCACCCCACACCCCCCTTTCACTCTCCCCCCACACCCCCCTTTCCCTCTCCCCCCGCACACCCCTTTCCCTCTCCCCTACACCCCCCGTTTCCCTCGTCCCCCCCACCCCCTTTCCCTCTCCCCCCCACAGCCCCCTTTCCCTCTCCCCCCACACCCCCTTTCCCTCTCTCCCCACACCCCCTTTCCCTCTCGCCACCACACCCCCCTTTCTCTTTCCCCCCACATCCCCCTTTCCCTCGTCCCCCCACCCCCTTTCCCTCTCCCCCCACACCCCCCTTTCCCTTTCCCCCCACACCCCCTTTCCCTCTCTCCCCACACCCCATTTCCCTCTCCCCCCACACCCCCCTTTTCCTTTCCCCCCACACCCCCCTTTCCCTCTCCCCCCACACCCCCCTTTCCCTCTCACCCCCTCACCCCCCTTTCCCTCTCCACCCACATCCCCCTTTCCCTCTCCCCCCCACACCCCCCTTTCCCTTTCCCCCCCACACCCCCCTTTCCCTCCCCCCCACACCCCCCTTTCCCTCTCCCCCCCACACCCCCCTTTCCCTCTCCCCCCACACCCCCCTTTCCCTCTCACCCCCACACCCTCCTTTCCCTCTCCCCCCACACCCCCCTTTCCCTCTCACCCCCTCACCCCCCTTTCCCTCTCCACCCACATCCCCTTTCCCTCTTCCCCCCACCCACCCTTTCCCTCTCCGCCCACACCCTCCTTTCCCTCGTCCCCCCGAGCCCCCTTTCACTCTCCCCCCTCACCCCCCTTTCCCTCTTCCCCCACACCCCCCTTTCCCTCTTCCCCCCACCCACCCTTTCCCTCTCCCCCCACGCCCCCCTTCCCTCTTCCCCCCCACACCCCCCTTTCCCTCTCCCCCCACACCCCCTTTCCCTCTCCCCCCAAACGCCCCTTTCCCTCTCTCCCCACACCCCCCTTCCCCTCTTCCCCACAAACCCCCCTTTCCCTCTCCCCCCCACACCCCCTTTCCCTCTCTCCACACCCCCCCCTTTCCCTCTCCCCCCACACCCCCCTTTCCCTTTCCCCCCACACCCCCCTTTCCCTTTCCCCCCACACCCCCATTTCCCTCTCCCCCACACCTCCCTTTCCCTCTCCCCTACACCACCCTTTCCCTCTCCCCCACACCCCCCTTTCCTTCTCCCCCCACAACCCCTTTCTCTCTCCCCCCCCACACCCCCCTTTCCCTCCGCCCTACACGCCCCTTTCCCTCTCCCCCACACCCCCCCTTTTCCTCTACCCCCCACACCCTCCTTTCCCTCTCCCCCCCACACCCCCCTTTCCCTCTCCCCACCACTCCCCGCCTTTCCCTCTCCCCCCCACACCCTCCTTTCCCTCTCCCCCCGACACCCCCCTTTCCCTCTTCCCCCCACCCACCCTTTCCCTCTCCGCCCACACCCTCCTTTCCCTCGTCCCCCCGAGCCCCCTTTCACTCTCCCCCCACACCCCCCTTTCCCTCTTCCCCCACACCCCCCTTTCCCTCTTCCCCCCACCCACCCTTTCCCTCTCCCCCCACACCCCCCTTTCCCTCTTCCCCCCACCCCCCCTTTCTCTCTCCCCCCACACCCCCCTTTCCCTCTTCCCCCCGACCCCCCTTTCACTCTCCCCCCCACACCCACCTTTCCCTCTCTCCCCACACCACCCTTTCCCTCTTCCCCCCACCCCCCCTTTCCCTCTTCCCCCAAACACCCCTTTCCCTCTCCTCCCCACAGCCCCCTTTCCTCTCCTCCCCTCAACCCCCTTTCCCTCTCCCCCCGCACCCTCCTTTCCCTCTCCCCCCCACACCCCCCTTTCCCTCTTCCCCCCCACCCCCCCTTTCCCTCTCCCAATACGCCCCCCTTTCCCTCTTCCCCCCCACACCCCCTTTCCCTTTCCCCCCACACCACCCTTTCCCTTCCCCCCACACCCCCCTTTCCCTCTCCCCCACACCTCCCTTTCCCTCTCCCCCCACACCCCCCTTTCCCTCTCCCCCCACACCTCCTTTTCCCTCTCCCCCACACCCCCCTTTCCCTCTCCCCCCACAACCCCTTTCTCTCTCCCCCCCCACACCCCCCCTTTCCCTCTCCCCCCACACCCTCCTTTCCCTCTCCCTCCGACACCCCCCTTTCCCTCTCACCCCCACACCCCCTTTCCCACTCCCCCCACACCCCCCTTTCCCTCTCCCCCACACCTCCCTTTCCCTCTCCCCCACGCCCCCCTTTCCCACTCCCCCCACACCTCCCTTTCTATCTACCCCACACCCCCTTTCCCTCTCCCCCCACACGCCCTTTCTCTCTCTCCCCCACACCCCCCTTTCCCTCTCCCCCACACCCCCCCTTTCCCGCTCCCCCCCCCCCACACCCCCCATTCCCTCTCCACCCCCCACACACCACTTTCCCTCCCCCCCACACCCCCCTTTCCCTCCCCCCCACACTCCCCCTTTCCCTCTCCCCCCACGCCCCCATTCCCTCTCACCCCCACGCCCCCTTTCCCTCTCCCCCCCACACCCCCTTTTCCCTCTCCCCCCACACCCCCTTTCCCCCCCCCCCCACACCCCCCTTTCCCTCTCACCCCGACACCCCCCTTTCCCTCTCCCCCCACACCCCCCTTTCCCTCTTCACCCCACCCCCCCTTTCCATCTCCCCCCACACCCGCCTCTCCCTCTTCCCCCCCAACCCCCCCCCCCTTTCCCTCTCCTCCCCACACCCCCCTTTCCCTCTTCCCCCCCACCCCCCCTTTCTCTCTCCCCCCCACACCACCCTTTCCCTCTCTCCCCACACCCCCCTTTCCCTCTTCCCCCCACCCCCCCTTTCCCTCTTCCCCCACACCCCCTTTCCCTCTTCCCCCCCACCCCCCCTTTCCCTCTCACCCCACACCCCCCTTTCACTCTCCCCCCACACCCCCCTTTCCCTCTCCCCCCGCACACCCCTTTCCCTCTCCCCTACACCCCCCGTTTCCCTCGTCCCCCCCACCCCCTTTCCCTCTCCCCCCCACAGCCCCCTTTCCCTCTCCCCCCACACCCCCTTTCCCTCTCTCCCCACACCCCCTTTCCCTCTCCCCACCACACCCCCCTTTCTCTTTCCCCCCACATCCCCCTTTCCCTCGTCCCCCCACCCCCTTTCCCTCTCCCCCCACACCCCCCTTTCCCTTTCCCCCCACACCCCCTTTCCCTCTCTCCCCACACCCCATTTCCCTCTCCCCCCACACCCCCCTTTTCCTTTCCCCCCACACCCCCCTTTCCCTCTCCCCCCACACCCCCCTTTCCCTCTCACCCCCTCACCCCCCTTTCCCTCTCCACCCACATCCCCCTTTCCCTCTCCCCCCCACACCCCCCTTTCCCTTTCCCCCCCACACCCCCCTTTCCCTCCCCCCCACACCCCCCTTTCCCTCTCCCCCCCACACCCCCCTTTCCCTCTCCCCCCACACCCCCCTTTCCCTCTCACCCCCACACCCTCCTTTCCCTCTCCCCCCACACCCCCCTTTCCCTCTCACCCCCTCACCCCCCTTTCCCTCTCCACCCACATCCCCCTTTCCCTCTCCCCCCCACACCCCCCTTTCCCTTTCCCCCCCACACCCCCCTTTCCCTCCCCCCCACACCCCCCTTTCCCTCTCCCCCCCACACCCCCCTTTCCCTCTCCCCCCACACCGCCCTTTCCCTCTCCCCCCCCACACCCCCCTTTCCCTCTCACCCCCACACCCCCTTTCCCTCTCCCCCCCACACCCCCCTTTCCCTCTACCCCCACACCCCCCTTTCCCTCTCATGTCAACATCCTTCTTTCCCTTCACATAACGACTCCACCTTGACACCCCCCTGTCACACTCCAACCCCTACACACCTCCCGCTCGAGGAAATGATGCAGTGTGAAGGGACATGGGGACAATGGACACATTTGTAAAGGAGTGGATCGCTAGTATCTGAAATGTAGAGTCTGATCATCAGCCGGAAGCAGATTCAATCCAGAATTTCAAGGGGAAATGGCAAGCTGAAGGGTAAATATGTTCAGGGTTACGAGATGAGAGACACATCAAATGAGCCATGATCTTATGGACTGGATGACCAGTCTCGAGGGGCTGAATGATCTCCTGCAGGGACGTACGCTTGTCCGCCCCCTCCCCCCCTTCGCCCACCCCCACGACTGTCCTTCCAAGTGAATGTTTGATGGATGAGTGCAGGGGTAGAATCCTGTGTCTAATTGGTGCTGTATCTGACCTGAGAGAGATGTATAAACACAGTGTAGAGTGAGGTGCATTCTGTATGCAATCGCTCATTCCACACAACCCCTCACTCCCAGCCCCCAAACCTCAACACCAATCTTCTTATCACTACCTACACAATTACATCACTAAATTCATTTTATTATCAATATATATCCAGGGAGATGCCTGACCTCAGTCCCAGTGTCATTACCCACCAGGTGCATCACCGACTTCATTCTTAATATCCACCGACAAACCAATGCACCACTCACCTCACTCTCGCTGCTTAGTCCTTGTAACCTCCACATTACAACATCGATTAAGGACAACACAGCAAAAGTGTTACACAAACTGTCTCAAACACTGTCTGACACACATCTACTATCTTTATTTTAAATCCCGCCGGGTACTTGTCATCATATGACACAGGTTTAAGGTGTGTGGGGGAAAGTTTAGAGGAGATGTGCGATGCAGGTTTTTTACACAGAGGGTGGTGAATGTCTGGAACGCGCTGCCCGGGGAGGGGGTGGGAGCAGGTACAATAGCGGCATTTAAGGGGCAACTAGACAAGTACATGGATAGGATGGGAATGGAAGGATACGGACTCTGTATTGAACCGGTTGAAATAGCAGAGGTACTCAATCAATACTTTGCTTCAGTATTCACAGTGGAAAAGGATCTTGGTCGTTGCAGTGCAGACTTGCAGTGGACTGAGAAGATTGAGCATGTGGGCATTAGGAAAGAGGATGTGTTGGAGCTGTTGAAAAGCACCAAGTTAGATAAATCGCCGGGACCGGATGGGAGGTACCCCAGGTTACTGTGGGAGGCGAGGGAAGAGATTGCTGATCCTCTGGCGATTCTCTTTGCGTCGTCAATGGAGACAGGAGACGTTCCGGAGGATTGGAGGATGGCGGATGTGGTTCCGTTATTCAAGAAAGGGAAAAGAGATAGCCCAGGAAATTATAGACCGGTGAGTCTAACCTCAGTGGTAGGTAAGTTGATGGAGAAGATCCTGAGAGGTAGGATTTATGAACATTTGGAAAGGAATAGTATGATCAGAAGTAGCCAGCACGGCTTTGTCCGAGGCAGATCATGCCTTACGAGTCCGATTGAGTTTTTTGAAGATGTGACTCGACTCTTAGACGGGGAAGAGCGGTAGATGTGGTTTATGTGGATTTCAGTAAGGCGTTTGATAAGGTGCCCCATGCAAGAGTTATGGAGAAAGAGAAGGGGCATGGGATAGAATTGGACATTGCTTTGTGGATTCAGAACTGGCTTGCCCACAGAAGGCAAAGAGTGGTTGTAGTTGGGTCTTTTTCAGAGTGGAGGTCGCTCATCAGTGGGGTGCCCCAGGGATCTGTTCTGGGACCCTTGCTCTTTGTGATTTTTAGAAATGACCTGGATGAGGAAGTGGAAGGATGGGTTGGCAAGTTTGCTGATGACACAAAATTTGGAGGTGTTGTGGATAGTGTAGAGGGATGTCAGCAGTTGCAATGTGACATAGATAAGATGCAAGAGTGGGTGGAGAAGTGGCAGATGGACTTCAACCCAGAGAAGTGTGTGATGGTTCATTTTGGCAGGTCGAATAGGATGGAAGAATATAATATTGAGGGTAAGACGCTTGGCAGTGTGGAAGAACAGAGGGATCTTGGCGTCCGGGTTCATAGGACGCTCAAAGCCGCTTCGCAGGTAAAGGCTGTGGTTAAGAAGGCGTATGGAATACTGGCCTTCATCAGTTGACTGCTCAGGGAGACGAGAGATGAAATTGCTGGTCCTCTGACGGAAATCTTTGTCGCTTCTTTGGACACGGGTGAGGTCCCTGAGGATTGGAGGATAGCGAATGTGGTCCCGTTGTTTAAGAAGGGTAGCAGGGATAACCCAGGAAATTATAAGCCGGTGAGCTTGACGTCCGTGGTCGGGAAGTTGTGAGAGAGGATTCTTAGAGACAGGATGTATGTGCATTTAGAACGGAACAATCTCATTAGTGATAGACAGCATGGTTTTGTAAGAGGGAGGTCGTGCCTTACAAATTTGGTGGAGTTTTTTGAGGAAGTGACAAAAACGGTTCATGAAGGAAGGGCCGTGGATGTCGTCTATATGGATTTCAGTAAGGCATTTGACAAAGTCCCACATGGCAGGTTGGTTAAGAAGGTTAAGGCTCATGGGATACAAGGAGAAGTGGCTAGATGGGTGGAGAACTGGCTTTGCCATAGGAGACAGAGGGTAGTGGCCGAAGGGTCTTTTTCCGGCTGGAGGTCTGTGACCAGTGGTGTTCCGCAGGGCTCTGTACTGGGGCCTCTGCTATTTGTGATATATATAAATGATTTAGAAGAAGATGTAACTGGTGTAATAAGCAAGTTTGCGGATGACACAAAGATGGCTGGACTTGCGGATAGCGAAGAGCATTGTCGGGCAATACAGCAGGATATAGATAGGCTGGAAAATTGGGCGGAGAGGTGGCAGATGGAGTTTAATCCGGATAAATGCGAAGTGATGCATTTTGGAAGAAATAATGTAGGGAGGAGTTATAAAATAAATGGCAGAGTCATCAGGAGTATAGAAACACAGAGGGACCTCGGTGTGCAAGTCCACAAATCCTTGAAGGTGGCAACACAGGTGGAGAAGGTGGTGAAGAAGGCATATGGTATGCTTGCCTTTATAGGACGGGGTATAGAATATAAAAGCTGGAGTCTGATGATGCAGCTGTATAGAACGCTGGTTAGGCCACATTTGGAGTACTGCGTCCAGTTCTGGTCGCCGCACAACCAGAAGGACGTGGAGGAATTGGAGAGAGTGCAGAGAAGGTTTACCAGGGTGTTGCCTGGTATGGAGGGTCTTAGCTATGAGGGGAGATTGGGTTAACTTGGGTTGTTCTCCCTGGAAAGACGGAGAATGAAGGGAGATCTAATAGAGGTGTACAAGATTATGAAGGGTATAGATAGGGTGAACGGTGGGAAGCTTTTTTCCAGGTCGGAAGTGACGATCACGAGCGGTCACGGGCTCAAGCTGAGAGGGGCGAAGTATAACTCAGATATCAGAGGGATGTTTTTTACACAGAGGGTGGTGGGGGCCTGGAATGCGCTGCCAAGTAGGGTGGTGGAGGCAGGTACGCTGACATCGTTTAAGACTTACCTGGATAGTCACATGAGCAGCCTGGGAATGGAGGGATACAAACGATTGGTCTAGTTGGACCAAGGAGCGGCACAGGCTTGGAGGGCCGAAGGGCCTGTTTCCTGTGCTGTACTGTTCTTTGTTCTTTGTTCTTTGAGTTTAGAAATCGGGAGATAATGCTGCAGCTGTATCGGACCTTGGTCAGACCCGACCTGGAGTACTGTGCCCAGTTCTGGTCGCCTCATTACAGAAAGGATGTGGAAGCCATAGAACGGGTGCAGAGGAGATTTACGAGGATGTTGCTGGGATTAAGTGGTATGCCTGATGAGGATAGGTTGAGAGAGCTAGGTCTATTCTCCTTGGAGAGGCGAAGGATGAGAGGTGACCACTTAGAGGTGTATAAGATGTTGAGAGGTATTGATAGAGTGGATTCTCAGAGGCTTTTACCCAGGGCTGAAATGGTTGTCACGAGAGTCCACAGGTTTAGGGTGCTGGGGAGTCGGTACAGAGGAGATGTTAGGGGTAAGTTTTTCACTCAAAGGGTGGTGGGTGCGTGGAATCGGCTGCCGGTAGTGATGGTGGAAGCGGATTCGATTGAGTCTTTCAAGAGACTTTTGGATAGGTTCATGGAGGTTAGTAAGATAGAGGGTTATAGATGAGCCTAGAAGGTAAGGAAATTGTTCGGCGCAACTTGTGGGCCGAAGGGCCTGTTTGTGCTGTCGCTTTTCTATGTTCTATGTTCTAAGGAAACGTAAGAGTGCAGAATGTAGTGTTACAGTCATAGCTCGGGTGCCTAGAAAGATCAACTTGATGCAAGTTAAGTCCATTCAAAAGTCCGATGGCAGCAGGGAAGAAGCTGTTCTTGTGTCGGTTGGTACGTGAGATCAGAATTTTGTATATTTTTCCTGATGAAGAAGGTGGAAGAGAGAATGTCCGGGGTGCGTGGGGCCCTGAATTATGGTGGCTGCTTTGCCGAGGTAGCGGGAAGTGTAGACAGAGTCAATGGGTGGGTGGCTGGTTTGAGTGATGGATTGGGCTACAATCATGACCTTTTGTAGTTTCTTGCAGTCTTGGGCAGAGCAGGAGTCATACCAAGCTGTGATACAGCCTGAAAGAATGCTTTGTATGGTTCATCTGTAAACGTTGGTGAGAATCATAGCTGACATTCCAAATGTCCTTAGTCTTCTGAGAATGTACAGGCGTTGGTGGGCTTTCCTAACTATATTGTTGGCACGGGGGGACCAGGACATGTCTGATAGTGATCTGGACACCTAAAAACATGAAGCTCTCGACCCTTTCCCCTTCGATGGATGGATGTCAGAGCCAGCAGAACGTCACCATTAAGGCACGCTGCTTGGTTTTTCTTTGGCACTGGGATGATGGTCGTCTTCTTGAAGCAGATAGGGAACTCAGATTGTTGTAAAGAAAGCTGAAGATGATGGTAAATACCCCCGCCAGCTGATCCGCGCAGTGTGTGAGTGTTCGTCCGTGTACCTCATCCGGGCCAGTCGCTGTCCATGGGTTGACTTTCGAGTCGGCTGTTCTGACATCTGCAATTGTCACCTCAGATACAGCTGCATCCGAGGCTTCTGGGGTGGAGGGCATGCTCACGCTGACCTCATGCTCAACACGGACACAGTGTGCATTGAACTGATTAGAAATGGGTTTGGTGAAGCCAGCGATTTTACACACCTTCATCTTGTAGCCTGCTATGTCTTGCAGACATTGGCATAGCCGGTGGGGGTCCGTCTGGCTATCATGGGGCACTAGGTTGGTCTTAAACTGTATTTTTGCATCTTTGATGGATCTGTGTAGATCATATCTGGCTGTCTTGTAGAGGTCAGGGTCGTCTAACTTGAATGCCTCAGACCTGGACTTCAGAAAGCAGTGGATATCCCTGATCATCCATGGTTTCCGGTTGGGAAACACACGCAATATCTTCTTGGGCACACAGTCTCCTACACACTTCCTAATGATGTCAGTTACTGTAGTGGCGTACTCGCTCAGGTTGTTCGTGGAGTTTTTAAATACTGACCAGTCCCCTGACTCTAAGCAGTCACGTAGGAGATCTTTCGATTCCTCAGACCAACATTGCATGACATTATTGAATGGATCATCCCGCTTTAGCCTTTGTGTGTCAGCCTGTCGCAGGAGCACAGTCTTGTGGTCTGATTTGTCTCACTCTCTCTTACCCCAGTTGTGTCTTTCCTGATGCAGACGCTCAAAGAACAAAGGCAAAGAAATGGACAGCACAGGAATAGGCCCTTCGACCCTCTCCAAACCTGTGCTGATCATGGTGTCCTATTTTAAAATAAAACCTGCTGCGCTTACTCGGTCAGTATCCCTCTTACCTCCTATTAATGCATCAATCCAGATGCCTCTTAAAAGTTGCTAATGTGCCTGATTCCACCACCTCCCCTGGCAGCGCATTCCAGGCACCGACACTCTCTGTGTGGAAAACATCCCCCGCACATCTCCCTTAATATTTCATCCTGCCATCTTGAACCTGTGCCTCCTTGTAACTGAACCTTCCACCCTCGGAGAAAACCCTCTGACTATCCACCCTGTCTGTGCCTCCCACAATTTTGTAGACCTCTATCAGGTCTCCCCTCAGTCTTCGCCTTTCCAGTGAAAACAATCCTAATTTATTCAACCTCTCCTCATAGCCAGCGGAGCTGACTTCTCTCTCAGTTAAGCTACTGTTATAAACACCATTCCTCTCACAATAACTGCTTCCCCCATCATCACGCCCTCACTCCCGCCCCATCTATCCTTCTGTCTTCCTCTTTTTCACTTTCACTCGCTCAGAGTCTTCCTCTCTCACTCTTATCCATTCATTTTCCCAGCCTCGCACCCTTTCTAGATTCAGCCCATCCCACAAGCCGTCCCTCTCTCTCCTGACCATCTCTCTCCTTCCACATCAGGGCACGTTTCTGAACACTGTATCAGATGTGGGTCCAGTGTCATTTGGAGCCTGTGCATTGCTGGTCACAGTTAAATCTGTTATTTTACTGCTCTAAGAGGTGATGTGATTGTATCTGCTGCAGGGCCTGAATTTTCTGAGATGTCCCATTGCTTCTGAATATTTTCTCAGTTTGAGAAGCTGCAGTAGATCTCGGGATAAAAACAAATTTCTTTGCAGACTAAATAGTTGCAAATTATTGATCAACAGAATTTTGCAATTGATGCTAAACTCTAACCTACTTAAATCACATCACAGAATGTCCACAGTTAAAGATCACACAGAGAGACACGGTAACAATTGGGACTCAATTACTGAAATGTCACAGTCCAGTAACAGATATCACTGAAACTATCTGAGATCTAGAGGTGGGACTGATGGTGTTTGAGTGGACAGCATCTTTCCACTTGTTATTAGTTGATAAATGTGATCAACAGAATCCAGTGTTTGGAAAGAAGTCAATGCTAAAAATAAATATTTTCCATCACTGAACTCAATGTCGTAATCTGTTTGTTCATATATTTAAAAAAAACTTCAAACCAGGTTTCTGTCACAATGTCCCTAAGGTGACTTTCCAGTGTATAAATTAAAGGCTTTGGGAATATATAACATCAGATGTTAAAGTCAGAGAGACTGCCAGCAGCTCGAAGGGACACATCACTTCACACTGAAGATGCTGTATCCAGTTCAGATAGCTGAGAAAATAATCTACCCAATCATCGCCATTATTGGTGTTCCCGGTGAGTGAATCTAACCATTGAGGTTGTGTAAATCTGTGTGTGAACGGCTCTCTGATTCTAAACTCTGAGTGAAAATGCTCCATGCTGATCTCGTGGTCACTGTTATAAAGACACCAGGTCAACGATGTAATTTACTTCAATCAAATGGCTTGAAATATCTCTGTGTTTTTAATCATTTTCATCAACTGACAATGAGCCTCTGTATGTTATTCACGGGCTCACTGCTCAATGAAGTTAATGTATTGAGGAGTGAACTACTCAATCTTATCTATTGTAAGATTGGACCTCAGTGAAGGTGATCTCTCTGAAATAATGTTCAGTGGGAGTAAGAATATAATGGAAATTTGAGTGTGGGTCACTAACCGGAGTGGAATCCCTGACACCAGTGAACAAGTATTGCAGGGTATATTTGTCAGTGTAAAATTGTACTGATTGTGGTTCTTTCACCTGAGTGGAATATCTGATCGAAGTCTCCATTAATATCTGGCACCATCTGTCCAACTAGAATTGTATTGTGTTTCGGAAAAGAATTGCAATGAAATAAGTTGTTTCAATTTTAAATATATCCTATTTTAATTTGGTGAGTGAGATGTCCATTCTGTGGAGCTGCCTCAGTCTTTTATCTTTGGAATATGTTGAAAACAGGAAGAGTTTGGCTTTGTTTGGTGGTCAGTGGATGATGTGAAATTTCTCCATACCTCGGCTTTGTGTTGAAAAGAAAGAGGTTTCAGCGACTTCCTGATATTTAAACAAACCAATTACAAACCGTGCAGTATTCAGGGATTGTCAAACATTTTGTGAATTGTTCACATTTCCATTAATCTATAAATGAACTCCAATGGGTTTTTTTCTGGGTTGTTGTGGTTCTGTCTAAACTGTGTTGCTTCTGAAAGCGATTTGTGAATCTGATCACCTGAAGCCCTGAACTCCTCGAAAACATTCAGATACTTGATTTCTACAGAGTGATTGGGAAACATATTGTTCTGATCAGAATGAAGAACCTGACACTGAGCTGTGGTGAAATTAATTTCCAATTCCAATACCCAATTTGCAAGTTTATAATTTATTATTAATGTGTTATTGTGTTGAGTTGTATTCTTCCACTCTGCTCATTCTCATTCTCAGTTTGGATTGTTTGGTAAATTTTGAAACTATAATTTTGCTTCCCTATTCCATATTGTTGATGTAAATGGTGAAGGAAAGTGATCCCAGCGCTGATCCTTGTGGAAAACCACTTCCCACCTTCCAGCAGTCAGAGTAAATCCCTTTAACTCCCACTGCCTGTGTTGTGTCTTTGTAACCAGCTTCTAGTCATTCTGCTGCTGGTCCTCTAACTCCACTTGCTCTGAGTTTACTGAAGTCTGTTAACTTACTGAAGGTATCTAGAAACGCCATGTGTCGGACATCGACCAGATCATTCCTGATCATTGTAAAAATTATTCAATGAAATCTGTCAAGATGATCTTAATTTTGGAACATGTGCTGAATGCTCCTTATCACAGCCTGTGTTACTTGATGTATTTTTTTACTCTTTTGAAGTTAGTTCATTTATTTTTTTATGTTGAGGTTGTGACTGGACAACTGTTCTTTGGATTTTTTAAAATTTAATTTCTGTTTAAACTCAAGAAAAAACATAAACCTTCTATTGTTTTCCATTCCAGTGGGTAACTTCTGATGATCAGCTGCTTAAGAAGGCAGACATGACAATTTTCTTTATTAGCTGATGTGGAGAAGATAGGAGCAGGGAGGTGATGATGGAGATGTATGAAACACTCATTTGTCTTCAGCTCGAGGACTGTGAGGAGTTCTGGTGGTCTCACTAGACTGAGGATGTGATTGCTCTGGAAGGAACGCAAAGGAGATTCACCAGGATGTTGCCCGGGCAGCAGTGTTTCTGCAGTGAAGACTGTTTACAATTTACATAGATGATCTGGAGGAGGGGACTGAATGTAGGGTATTCAAGTTTGCTGATGACACGAAGGTGAGTGGGAAAGCGAATTGCGTGGAGGACACGGAAAGTCTGCAGAGAGATTTGGATAGGCTGAGCGAGTGGGCGAGGATCTGGCAGATGGAATATAACGTTAGCAAATGTGAGGTTATCCACTTTGGAAGAAATAATAGTAAATTGGAATATTATTTAAATGGAGAAAAATTACATCGTGCGACTGTGCAGAGGGACCTGGGGGTCCTTGTGCACGAATCGCAAAAACTCAGTCTGCAGGTGCAGCAGGTGATCAAGAAGGCGAATGGAATGTTGGCCTTTATCGCGAGGGGGATAGAACATAAAAGCAGGGAGGTCTTGCTGCAACTGTACAAGGCACTGGTGAGGCCGCAACTGGAGTACTGTGTGCAGTTTTGGTCCCCTTATTTGCGAAAGGATATATTGGCCTTGGAGGGAGTGCAGAGAAGGTTCACCAGGTTGATACCGGAGTTGAGGGGTGTAGCTTATGAGGAGAGATTGAACAGATTGGGTCTGTACTCGTTGGAGTTCAGAAGGATGAGGGGGGATCTTATAGAGACATATAAGATAATGAAGGGGCTGGATAGGGTAGAGGTGGAGAGATTCTTTCCACTTAGAAGGGAAACCAGAACTAGAGGGCACAGCCTCAATATCGGGGGGGGGGGGGCGGTTCAGAACAGAGTTGAGGGGGAACTTCTTCTCTCAGAGGGTGGTGAATCTCTGGAATTCTCTGCCCATTGAAGTGGTGGAGGCTTCCTCGTTGAATATGTTTAAATCATGGGTAGATAGTTTACTGATCGATAAGGGAATTAGGGGATATGGGGAGCAGGCGGGTAAGTGGAACTGATTCGCTTCAGATCAGCCATGATCTTGTTAAATGGCGGGGCAGGCTCGAAGGGCCAGATGGCCTACTCCTGCTCCTATTTCTTATGTTCTTATGTTCTTAAGACAGGCTGTTTAGGCTGGGGTTGCTTTCCACAGAACAGTGATGGCGAAGCGTGGACATCATTGAGGTGTTCAAAATTATGAGGGACAAAGATAGGATAGTTAAGAAGAAACTTCTTCCCCGAGCAGAGGGGTCAATGTCCAATGTGTGTAGACTAAGGTCAGCAGCAGGAGGGTTAGAGGGTTTCTGAGGAAAATAAAATGTTCCTGTGTCATTTCGGAAATGCTGCTGGTCATCCTGCACAGCACGATCCCATAATCACACTGCAATGTGGGAGCAGTCAGATTTAAAACACAATTGTAGGTGTGAATTGGTGAAAAGCTAAAACACATCATCACAGATTCACCCTCAGTAACACAATCACTGTTTACAAATCCAACCTTTTGGGAGGAGCAAGGAATTGATTAAGGAAAGAAAAATAGAGTATGAAAGTAATCTACCGTGGAAGATAACAACTGACTTTAAAAAATATCAATTGGTATGAAAAGAGAAACAGATTGACAAACGAGGACCTTTGCAGTCAGAAATGTGCGATCCCCTAACGGGGAACAAAGTAATAGCTGAGGAATTAAATTGAAGATTGCTTTGATCTTCAGAAAGGAAGATGTGAATAATGTGCCAAAAGTTATTCTTCAGTAATAAATTTTTGAGAGAAGCTGAAGGAAATTTGAATTTGTAGAGAAATGCTTTTGGGGAAAATGATGGGATTGAAGGTGGATCAATCTCCAGGTCCTGATAACCTTCATCCCAGAGTCCTGAAGGAAGTTTTAGAACAAACAAAGAACAATACAGCACAGGAACAGGCCCTTCGGCCCTCCAAGCCCGCGCCGCTCCCTGGTCCAAACTAGACCATTCTTTTGTATCCCTCCATTCCCACTCCGTTCATGTGGCACTCTAGATAAGTCTGAAACGTTCCCAGTGTGTCCGCCTCCACCACCTTGCCTGGCAGCGCATTCCAGGCCCCCACCACCCTCTGTGTAAAATATGTCCTTCTGATATCTGTGTTAAACCTCCCCCCCCCCCCTTCACCTTGAACCTATGACCCCTCGTGAACGTTACCACCGACCTGGGGAAAAGTTGATCACCGTTCACCCTATCTATGCCTTTCATAATTCTATACACCACTATTAAGTCTCCCCTCATCCTCCGTCTTTCCAGTGAGAACAACCCCAGTTTACCCAATCTCTCCTCATAACTAAGCCCCTCCATACCAGGTAACATCCTGGTAAACCTCCTCTGTACTCTCTCCAAAGCCTCCATGTCCTTCTGGTAGTGTGGCGACCAGAACTGGACGCAGTATTCCAGATGCGGCCGAACCAACGTTCTATCCATCTGCAACATCAGACCCCAACTTTTATACTCTATGCCCCATCCTATGAAGGCAAGCATGCCATATGCCTTCTTCACCACCTTCTCCACCTGTGACGTCACTTTCAAGGATCTGTGGACTTGCACACCCAGCTCCCTCTGCGTACTTACACCCTTTATGGTTCTGCCATTTATCGTCTATCACCTCCCTACATTATTTCTACCAAAATGCATCAATTCGCATTTATCAGGATTGAACTCCATCTGCCATTTCTTTGATCAAATTTCCAGCCTATCTATATCCTTCTGTAGCTTCTGACAATGCTCCTCACTATCTGGAAGTCCTGCCAATTTTGTGTCGTCCGCAAACTTACTGATCACCCCAGTTACACCTTCTTCCAGATCATTTATATAAATCACAAACAGCAGAGGTCCCAATACAGAGCACTGCGGAACACCACTAGTCACAGGCCTCCAGCGGAAAAAAACCTTCCACTACCACCCTCTGTCTTCTGTGACCAAGCCAGTTCTCCACCCATCTAGCCACCTCCCCCTTTATCCCATGAGATCCAACCTTTTTCACCAGCCTACCATGAGGGACTTTGTCAAACGCTTTACTAAAGTCCATATAGACGACATCCACGGCCCTTCCCTCGTCAACCATTTTGGTCACTTCTTCAAAAAACTCCACCAGGTTAATGAGGCATGACCTCCCTCTCACAAAACCATGCTGACTATCGTTAATGAGTTTATTCCTTTCTAAATGCGCATACATCCTATCTCTAAGAATCTTCTCCAACAACTTCCCCACCATGGACGTCAAGCTCACCGGCCTATAATTACCCGGGTTATCCTTCCTACCCTTCTTAAATAACGGGACCACATTAACTTTCCTCCAATCCTCTGGGACCTCACCTGCGTCCAGTGACGAGACAAAGATTTGCGTCAGAGGCCCAGCGATTTCATCTCTCGTCTCCCTGAGCAGCCTTGGATAGATTCCATCAGGTCCTGGGGATTTGTCAGTCTTTAAATTCTCTAACAAACCTAGCACTTCCTCCTTTGAAATGGAGATTTTCTCCAACGGGTCAACACTCCCCTCCGAGACACTCCCAGTCAACACATCCCTCTCCTTTGTGAATACCGACGCAAAGTATTCATTTAGGATCTCCCGTACTTCTTTCGGCTCCAAGCATAATTCCCCACTTTTGTCCCTGAGAGGTCCGATTTTTTCCCTGACAACCCTTTTGTTCCGAACGTATGAATAAAATGCCTTGGGATTCTCCTTAATCCTGTCTGCCAAGAACATTTCGTGACCCCTTTTTGCTCTTCTAATTCCCCGTTTGAGTTCTTTCCTACTTTCTTTGTACTCCTCCAGAGCTCCCTCCATTTTTAGCTGCCTGGACCTACCATACGCCCCTCTTTTCTTTTTGACCAGTCCGTCAATTTCCCTGGTTATCCACGGTTCTCGAATCCTACCCTTCCTATCCTTCTTTTTAACAGGCACATGCCTGTCCTGTAGCCCTAACAACTGTTCCTTAAAAGACTCCCACATGCCAGATGTGGATTTACCCTCAAACAGCCTCTCCCAATCAAGAGCTGCCAATTTCTGCCTAACCCCACTAAAGTTAGCCTTCCCCCAATCCAACACCTTACCCTTGGGACACCACTCATCCTTTTCCATCACTATCCTAAAGCTAACAGAATTGTGGTCACTATTTGCCACATGTTCCCCTACCGAAACTTTGAAGACCTGACCGGGCTCATTCCCCAGTACGAGGTCCAGTATAGCTCCCTCTCTAGTCGGGCTATCTACATATTGTTCCAAAGAACCCTCCTGTACGCATTTTACAAATTCCTCCCCATTCAGAGTCCCTGCTCTCAGCGATTTCCAGTCTATACCAGGGAAATTGAAGTCTCCCACTACAACAACCCTATTTTTCCTGCACCTATCCAGTATCTCCTGACATATCCGTTCTTCCACTTCCCTTGGGCTGTTGGGGGGCCTGTAGTACACCCCCAACATAGTGACTGCGCCCTTCCTGTTTCTAAGCTCCACCCAGAGTGACTCGTTACACGACCCCTCTGAATTGTCCTCCCTCTGCACCGCTGTAATATGCTCTCCCACTAATACTGCTACTCCCCCACCTCTTTTGTCCCCTCCTCTGTCTCGCCTAAAACACTTGTACCCCGGAATATTCAGCTGCCAGTCCTGTCCCTCTTTCAACCAAGTCTCTGTCTCTTCCTGGGAATCGCAGATCCAATGGTGGTTATTTTCCAATTTTATTGGGCTCTGGGCTGGTTCCTACAGACTGGAGGGTAGCTAATGCAAGCCCGGTATTCAGACAGGACTGGAGAGAGAAAACAGTGAACTATAGACCAGTGAGCCTAACGTCGGTGCTGGGGAAGTTGCAAGAGTCAAATTTCAACTATTACATATCTCGGCATTAAGAACATAAGAACATCAGAAATAGGAGCAGGAGTAGGCCATCTAGCCCCTCGAGCCTGCCCCGCCATTCAATAAGATCATGGCTGATCTGACGTGGATCAGTACCACTTACCCGCCTGATCCCCATAACCCTTAATTCCCTTACCGATCAGGAATCCATCCATCCGCGCTTTAAACATATTCAGCGAGGTAGCCTCCACCACCTCAGTGGGCAGAGAATTCCAGAGATTCACCACCCTCTGGGAGAAGAAGTTCCTCCTCAACTCTGTCTTAAACCGACCCCCCTTTATTTTGAGACTGTGTCCTCTAGTGTTATCTTCCTTACGAAGTGGAAAGAATCTCTCCGCCTCCACCCTATCCAGCCCCCGCATTATCTTATAAGTCTCCATAAGATCCCCCCTCATCCTTCTAAACTCCAACGAGTACAAACCCAATCTCCTCAGCCTCTCCTCATAATCCAAACCCCTCATCTCCGGTATCAACCTGGTGAACCTTCTCTGCACTCCCTCCAATGCCAATATATCCTTCCTCATATAAGGGGACCAATACTGCACACAGTATTCCAGCTGCGGCCTCACCAATGCCCTGTACAGGTGCATCAAGACATCCCTGCTTTTATATTCTATCCCCCTCGCAATATAGGCGTTTGGAAGGCAGCGCCATAATCAGACAAAGTCAGCATGGATTTGCAAAAGGGAAATCATGATTGGAATCTCTTGGAATTGTTTGAGGGTGGAACTAGTTTGGTTTACCGAAGGGAACCAGTGAATGTGCTTAATTCCAGAAGGGTTACTGAATGCATCATCTCCAAATTTGCAGATGGTACAAAGCTGGGTGGGAGGGTGAACTGTGAGGAAGGTGCAGAGAATATTCAGCGTGATTTGGACAGGCTGAGGGTGTGGTCATACGCATGGCAGATGCAGTTTAATGTGGATCACTGTGAGCATATCGACTCTGGTAGGAATATTAGGAAGACAAGTTATTATTGAATGGGTGTAAATTGAGGGAGGTGGATTCTCATCAAAACCTTGGTCTCCTCGTGCATCATTCACTGCACGGAACCAGGCAGGTACAGCAGGCAGGAATGGAGCTAAATGGTCTGTAAGCTTTCATAGCGACATGATTCCTATTGAGCGATAGGGATGAGTTGCTGCAATTTATAAAGGATTGGTGAGGCCACACCTGGATAGTTTTGTACAGATTTGGTGTCCTGATCTGAGGAAGGATGTCCTTGCTATAGAGGAAGTACAGCGACGGTTTACCAGGCTGATTCCTGGGATGGCAGGTCTGTCATATGAGGAGAGATTAGATTGGTTAGGATTATATTCAATGGAAATTTGTAGAGTGAGAGGGGACCTCATGGAAACGTATTAAATTCTAACAGAATGAGGCAGGGTTGATTCAGAAAGAATGTTCCCAATGGTGGGGGAGTCGAGAACTCGGGGTCATAGTTTTAGGATTAGGGACAAAACTTTTGGAGCTGAGGTGGGGAGAAATTTATTCAGTCAAGGGTGGTGAATGTGTGGGATTCACTACCACAGAATGTTGTTAAGACAATTGCATTCAGAATAGTGAGAGGGGATCTCATAGAAACTTATAAAATTCAAACAGGATTCGAACGGGTCGATTCAGAAAGAAAGTTACCAATGGTGGGGGAGTCCACAACTCGCTGTCTTAGTTTGATGATAAGGGAAAACCTTTTTAGAACTGAGGGGAGGAGAAATTTCTTCAGTCAGAGGGTGGTGAATGTGTGGAATTCACAGGCATTCTGTGACTTCAAAAATAAATGAGATATAGCTCTCGGGGCTAAAGGGATAAAAGGATATGGGGTCAGGGTGAATCAAGTTATTAAATTTGATGATCAGCCACAATAAAATTGAATGGTGGCGCAGGCTCCTACTCACGCTTCTAGTTTATATGTTTCAATGACTGGGGAGCTCGGCTGGAATTAAACAGTGGAGGACCCCCTAAACACGTCCTCTCTCCCCCCACCCACCCTCCCTCACCCCCCAACCCCCTCCCCCCGACACTTTATCTTCTCACCGCTCCCTTCCTCTCGGCCTTTTCTCTCTCTCTCTCTCTTACACCTTTCTCTTTTTCTCTCTCTCCCTCACTGATAACACAATCTAACAAGAACGTTGGGTGGGAGAGTTTGAAAACCGACAATTGCATCCTGAGTGGAATGAATTGACGCGGCTGCTGCAGTTTTATTTAATGATTGCTCTCATAAAATTAAACACAGTAACTGTATGGAATGAAGTGAATGGAAAAGGCATCCTGAGGGCCCTGAGATTAGGCCTTGAATTGAGGCCTAGTCCCAGAGGATGCAATAAACCTGGGGAAAAAGAACAGAATTCTCCCCATCCCAGTGAAACAGAACTGTCCTTTCCAGCCCCAAAACATCCCACACATGGAGGGAAGGGGCAAGAGGGAAAAGAGAACCACTGTTCCCCACCCTCTGTCCCATCCGCACACCCCTCATACACCCCACAACAATAAAAAAACAGCAAATCACAAGGGGGTTTTATTTTACATGAACTACAAGATGCAACATTGAAGCAAATGGTTGGAGAGAGAGAGGGAACGTTGTGATGACAGAGGCCGAGATATTGAACCCCCTGCCCTACCCACTCCCTCATAAAAAATGATAAATCCTCCAAATCGCACCACCCTGTCTAAAAACACAAACAGGACACAGGGATTGAGCATAAGTCTTTACCAAGGTCAGGGGTTTGATTTTTATCCCCTCCATCCTCCCAAATTTCCCTTTTAAGTTGTGTGGTTACCATTTGCAGTTCTGTAAATGCTACAAGTCATTGATGCACAGCACGATCCCATGGGTAGCAATGTTTCCACACCGCCCAACCTAGTCGGCAAGTGGCTCAAACCTCAACTGGGAAGAAACTGTTCATTTCCTCAGGATACATTTCAAAACAGACTGTCTCAGGACTGGAGTGTTTGAACATCACGCTTTCTGGAAAAATGTGACAGGGACATCAGCAGTTACTGCTCTCAGGAAACCCTCTACCCCCGAATCCTGTGACATTTTCCCTCCACCCTAACTCCACAATGTTCAGCTATCTCTCCCCCTGTTTAACCTGATCCTCCCGTTTCTCTCTCACTCCCACATTCTGTAACATCAGCCTTTCCTCAGCCTGTCCCCCAACTCTCTCACTCCCTCTCTCACAAACCACAGAATGGAGAGACAGAGACACAGATAGAGAGACAGTGACATGAGACAGAGGTTGATGTCCTTTTAACAAGCCACGCCAAATTCTCCAAAGAGGAATACCTTGCTTTGTGATGTGTGAAAAGTGTGTGGGAAGGTGTGAACTGTTCTTCATTAACATTTAGTGGTTAACCAACAGAAATATCTGACACTCACTTTAAGTGAACAATTAACAATTTATGTATTTAACCAGCAGGGAACTTTAGATAAAGAAGTAGCATTGTGATTAAAGTAAGATTCTACTGGAATGCAGTTCAAATAAACACAAGGACATTCATTAACAGAAAAAAAAGAACATAATTTAGGAAAACCTTTGGCGTTCGTCTTTCTATTCCGCTGCCTGCGAGTTATTTCTGATTCAGATCGATAGATGGAGAGGTCTATTAAGTGATAATCAAAGCTGGAGAGAGCTGCTCTTTCCTTCTCTGGGCTTTGAGAGGTGGCAGCCCTTCAGTTGAACTGCAGGCAGGCAGTTGATCTCCTGTTTTTATAACTGTGATGACCTCTGAATTTTCCTGCACCAGGAGTGATCTGATCTTGTCAACAACAATAAATTAACATTTGATAGCTTCCTGATAGCTGAGTGCCTTCTTTGGACTGATAGGCTGAACTCAAAATTCAAAAACCTGCAAAGCCTGTTACCATGGCGATGCTGACGCTTGGCCTTTGCTGCAAATGTTGCAGTCTGTGTACTCTGTCTGTACCTGCATTTGAAGCCTCCAAGCATTGACACAAGTGCAGCTTGAAAGGGACACAAAACCAGCTTTTAAAGGGACCACACTTCACAAACTCAGCTTCCCAACACCAGACATAGAGCGAGAGCTCCGACAATCACCGCCACAGCAAACTGTATTCAAATAGAACCCTGTGCATTTCATTTCACCCTCACATTTATCTCTCTGCCTCACACACATTTTTTATTCCACAATTACACCCGCTTCTAGTTCAAGAACTTTCATTCCAGGCCATCAAGAATTATTTACAGTGATGAGATTAATTGTTAATCTGACCTCACTGCTGTTAATTTAGAGATTTCTGATGCAACTTGTGCACAGGAAGATCCAAAGCACAGAGTCAGTTTCAAAATTCAGTTCAGAGTTTCTGATCATTGTTTTCTGTGTGTGTGTTTCTTGTTTTAATGTAAAAACTGAGGCTGCAATATTGGTCGCACAGTAAGATCCCACAGACAGCAATGTGATATTGGCTGAATGTCCCCTCAGTCCTCTGCAGAAAGTGATCATGAACTCCCTCAGTCCCATTGTTCAAGTTTAAGCTTTTTTATACTCAAGGCCTTGGAGCCTTCTTTGCAGTCAGTGAGCGATTTTCAAAGAGGATGATCATTGTTACAAGGCAGGCAAATGGCCCAGGACAGTGCATGCACAGCAAGATTCCATAGCAGCTGCACTGTGCAACTAATCAAATGAGACACAGACCTTCCCCTGCCTCCATCCTCACACCTGCTGTGAGCCCCTCCCCCAAAGCACCCAACAAAAATCCCCACACACCTTCCACTCTGTGTGTGTGCATTGTCCCAAGTCTGGAGAATTCCCTTCACTGCAATGGAATGATAAAACTCTCTCTTAACACTGAGACAACCTTTAAAACAAGTTCTGCAGCAAGATCGCACAAGGTGCAGTTTGCAGTGTGGAGTGTGTTTTACACCGTTTAATGGAATGTAACCCTGAAAAGTGTGAGCTGATACACTTTGGAAGGAGTAATTTGACAAGGAAGTACTCAATGAATGTTCGGACTATAGGAAGATCTATGGTAGAATGTGACCTTGGCGTATTTGACCACAGATCTTTGAAAGCAGAAGGGCGTGTTAGGAGGGAGGTGAAAATGGCACATGGGGACACTTGCATTTATCAATCGAGGCATAGATGACAAAAGCAGGGAAGTAATGTTGGAATTGTCTCGATCTTTGGTGAGGCCCCAGCTGGAGTACTGTGTGCAGTTCTGATCGCCACATTATAGGAAGGATGTGTTTGGGCTGG
The DNA here is from genome assembly GCF_964213995.1 of Mustelus asterias. Lineage (NCBI taxonomy): Eukaryota > Metazoa > Chordata > Chondrichthyes > Carcharhiniformes > Triakidae > Mustelus > Mustelus asterias. The sequence continues at coordinate 24,345 of NW_027590652.1, forward strand.
ATGGGGGTACAGAGGAGATTCACCAAGATGCTGCCTTGGATGGAAGATCAACGTTATGAAAAGATGTTGCGTGGGCTTGGGTTATTAACGTTTTAGCAGAGAAGACTGAGGGGCGACCTGATCGAGGTAGACAAGATTATGAGGGCCATGGACAGAGTGGATAAGGAGCAACTGTTCCCCATATCTGAAGGGTCAGTCACGAGGGGACAGAGGTTCATGGTGGGGGTAAGGAGGTTTAGGAGGGAGGGGTGTGAGGAATATGTTTTTCCCCAGAGGGTGGTGAGGGTCTGGAATGCGCTGCCTGGGAGGGTGGTGGAGGTGGGTTGCCTCGCATCCTTTAAAAGGTATCTGGATGAGCACTTGGCACAACATAACATTCAGGGCTCTGGGCCAAGTGCTGACAGATGGGGTTAGGTGGGATTTCAGGTATTTCTAATGTGACAGTGCAGACTCGATGGGCTGAAGGGCCTCTTCTGCTCTGTATGATTCTATTATTCTATAACCTCTCATTCTTGGTTCTCCTCATTCTCTCTCACTCTTTCCTTCCCTCCATTTCTTCCAATCAGACAGAAACATTGAAATGGAGAGAGAGAGAGTTCCACAGAGAGAATCTTCTAAACCTGAATTAAAATGCCAGCCCTGCTCCATCCTGCCCACCCCCTGTCCCCTCTCAGTCTCTAGAAGCCGCTCAACTCCCTCTTTCAGTTTGGGAAGCGGCTGCTGATTCCTTCAGGACACTTTTTAAATCCTCCCAGACTATCTGACAGGGTTTGAGTGGAGCTGCAGCTAGTGACCACACACTGGAGACTCTCACATCCTGTCTCTCTTTCTCAAATGCTGTCCCTCCATCACCACCTCTGCTTTGACCTTCCACTCCCCTCGGGCCTCCCTCTGTCTGTGCTCCACTCCCTCCTTCTCTTTTCTCCTCCTGCCACTATCTCTCTCTCTCATTGGAAAGATTCTTATCTAGGGCCAGGTCTTTGCAACCACACCCACCACCTCTTACTCCATCCCTCCTTCTAACTTCCTATTTCTGTCCATATCTCTGCTTCTTTCCCTCTCTCTCATGTGCACTGTGTTGAAAGGAGCGATGCAATATTTCTGAGCCACACTGCCAATAACCACAAACCATATTGCTGTGAGGGGGTGGGAAGAACCACCTTATCTGGGGGTCTCCAGTTAGGAGTCAGTGCCCAGCTTCCTGTCTCTGGAGAATAGCCTCAGTCAGAGCCCTGAGATTCCTTATTTACACAAATCAATCAATAGATCGATTCATTTATTCATAAATAACGACTGGGAGGCTCATTTTAAAAAGTCGACCAAAGGAATGGACACAGCTTGTTCCCAGTTTAAAGAGGGGAGTTTATCTCTTTCTGTCACTGAGGGGATATGTATCCAAACTCAGAATTCACATGGAGCTGGGTGGAGGATTACACCAAGCGCGAGGCTGGGGGAATGACATGTCTCCCCCCACCCCCACTTTGTCCTCTCTGGATATGGTCACAGTGCTGCCCATGGGATAATGCTGTGCTTAAAATCCCCACAAAGAAAGCAGGAAAGGGAGAGGGAGAGATTCTGGAGGGAGGTGAACAGGAATGGGGAGAAAGCGAGATGGAGAGAGCAATACTGGGGTGAGATAGAGAGATATGGGGAGAAACAGGAGGAGAGAGAGCACAATTGGAGAGCGATAGGGAGATATGGGGTAAAGTTATAATGAGAATGAAGAATGGGAACGCACTGGATAAGAGAGAAATCCAGATAGAGGTGAATAATGCTGGTCGGAGAGAAGAAGAGTTTAGGAAGAGATAGATAGGGAAGCAAAGGAGAAGGCAAAGAGAGAGGGAGAGAAGAAAGGAAAAAAGAGACGGACAGAGGATATAATCTGTAAATTAGAAGCAGAAAAGCTGTGGGGGAGAGTCAGAATGGGGAGGAAATCAGGAGAGGGGAAGTTAAATAGAAAAATCCTGAATTGACTTCCAGCTCCACCAGCTGTCCAGTCCAGAGAGGTGTTCAATCCGGGGTGGGCTCTGATAATTGGGTGCAGGAAGGGATTGCAGATTCTATCTCTGTCCACTTTGGGTCTCATTGGAAAACCCGTCCAGTCTGAATTAATCCTGGAAAACACATCAGGTGAGAAATGCAATCTGTGTGAAATATTTGAATGATGAGAATGTGCAGATTTGCTCCATCAAAGTGAGAGATGTGTAATTCACAGCTTCCTGTCCCCCAGTCCCTACTTAACCAGCGGGGTTACATTGGCTACTTTCCAATCTGCAATGTTAATCTCTAACACAACTCCTCCAACAACACCGCCACCCCGGGAACCCCATTGGATTGATGCTGAAATCCTCTCCTTACTGTGGGTTCACACATGGGGAATGTTCACTCACTCATTTCCCGCCTCTTGTCCCTTTTTCACTGACAGTTAATTTAGTGGGAATTGTGATCCTGAGTCGGGGAAAGTGTGGCCTCTCCACCTGCACCACTCGCTACCTGGTCGCCATGGCAGCGGCGGATCTGCTCTTCATCATCTTTACCCCCATTCTCAGCAGGATAAATTATTATTATTTCCCGGTGAGTTTCCTGTCCCTCACCTCTGTGTGTCGTGTTCGCTCTGTCCTGCTGTCTGCAGCCACAGACTGTTCAGTCTGGTTCACCATCACTTTCTCCTTTGATCGATTCGTGGCCATTCGCTGCCAGAAACTGAAAACTAAATATTGCACCGGGAAAACTGCGGCTGTGGTTCTGGCAACAACCGGCCTCCTGCTCTCTGTGAGAAACATCCCCCGGTACTTTACACAGGAACCTGGGTGGATAATGGACAATGTCCAGTGGGGCTGTAGGACAAAGACAAGCTATTGGACTGATCCTGGCTGGGTTGGATTTACCTGGTTTGATCAGGTTTTAACCCCATTGCTCCCATTCGGTTTAATCCTGGTGATTAACGCTCTGACAGTCAGACACATTTTGGTGACCAGTCGAGTCCGGAAGGGACTGAGGGCTCAGAGTCAGGGAGAGAATCGCAGAGACCCCGAGATGGAGAGCAGAAGGAAGTCAATGATTTTACTTTTCAGCATTTCCGGGGCTTTCATTCTCCTCTGGGCCGTGTCTGTTATATATTTTATCTATTTGAAAGTGAAAGGATTAATTTACCTCACTCTTCCTGAATACACATTTCAACAAGTCGGATGGATGCTGCAGGATATAAATTGCTGCACAAACACATTTATTTACGCGGTGACTCAATCCAAGTTCAGGGAGCAGATCAGGATCGCGGTGAAATATCCGCTCACATCAATTATTCAATTAATGAAGAAACAAAACTGACTGACAGCCAATCACAGAGCGGGATCACTAAATCACCGCCTCAGCCAATCACAGAGAGGGATCACTAAATCACCGCCTCAGCCAATCACAGAGCGGGATCACTAAATCACCGCCTCAGCCAATCACAGAGAGGGATCATTAAATCACCGCCTCAGCCAATCACAGAGCGGGATCACTAATTCACCGCCTCAGCCAATCACAGAGCGGGATCACGAAATCACCACCTCAGCCAATCACAGAGTGGGATCACTAAATCACCGCCTCAGCCAATCACAGAGCGGGATCACTAAATCACAGCCTCAGCCAATCACAGAGCGGGATCACTAAATCACCACCTCAGCCAATCACAGAGCGGGATCACTAAATCACCACCTCAGCCAATCACAGAGCGGGATCACGAAATCGCCGCCTCAGCCAATCAGAGACTGGATTGCTAAATGATCGCCTCAGCCAATCGGACCCCAGATCAACTACTGCACGAATCAGCCAATCAGAATTGCCGCTCACTTCCTGACAGCCAAGTCCACCAATGACTGGTCTCCGCACTCTGACTGACAGCGGGTGAGCCAATCAGAGGCTGAGCTTTCTGAATGACAGCCGTGTCAGCCAATCAGAACACCAGCAGCTAACGGCCCCGCCCCCAGAGCAAATCCGGGAGTGACAAACACTTCAACCAATCAGGAAGCTGGTGTCAGTGTGTGAGGGTGAGTGTGTGTCACTGTGTGTGTGTCAGTGTGTGTCACTGTGTGTGTGTCAGTGTGTATCACTGTGTGTGTGTCAGTGTGTGTCACTGTGTGTGTGTGTCAGTGTGTATCACTGTGTGTGTGTCACTGTGTGTGTGTGTGTGTGAGTCAGTGTGTGTGAGTCAGTGTGTGTCACTGTGTGTGCGTCAGTGTGTATCACTGTGTGTGTCAGTGTGTGTCACTGTGTGTGTGTGTCAGTGTGTATCACTGTGTGTGTGTCAGTGTGTGTCACTGTGTGTGTGTGTGTGTGTCAGTGTGTGTCACTGTGTGTGTGTCAGTGTGTGTCACTGTGTGTGTGTGTCAGTGTGTATCACTGTGTGTGTGTCACTGTGTGTGTGTGTGTGTGAGTCAGTGTGTGTCACTGTGTGTGTGTCAGTGTGTGTCACTGTATGAGTGTGTCAGTGTGTATCACTGTGTGTGTGTCAGTGTGTGTCACTGTGTGTGTGTGTCAGTGTGTCTCACTGTGTGTGTGCGTGTCAGTGTGTGTCACTGTGTGTGTGTCAGTGTGTCTCACTGTGTGTGTGCATGTCAGTGTGTGTCACTGTGTGTGTGTGTGTGTGTGTGCGTCAGTGTGTATCACAGTGTGTGTGTGTCAGTGTGTATCACTGTGTGTTTTTGTCAATGTGTGTCACTGTGTGTGTGTGTATCAGTGTGTGAGCGTCAGTGCCGATGTTCTTGTCAGTGTGTGTCACTGTGTGTGTGAGTGTGTGTGTCAGTGTGCATCACTGTGTGTGTGTGTGGGTCAGGGTGTATCAGTGTGTGTGTGTGTCAGTGTGTACCACTGTCTGTGTGTCACTGTGTGTGTGTCACTGTGTGTGTGTCAATGTGTAACAGTGGGTGTGTGTCTGTCAGTATGTATCACTGTGTGTGTGTGTGTCAGCGTGTATCACTGTGTGTGTGTGTGTGTCAGTGTGTGTCACTGTGTGTGTGTGTCAGTGTGTATCACTGTCTGTGTGTCACTGTGTGTGTCAATGTGTAACACTGGGTGTGTTTGTGTCAGTGTGTATCACTGTGTGTGTGTGTCAGTGTGTATCACTGTGTGTGTGTGTGTCAGTGTGTATCACTGTGTGTGTGTGTGTGTGTGTGTCAGTGTGTATCACTGTGTGTGTGTGTCAGTGTGTATCACTGTGTGTGTGTGTGTGTCAGTGTGTATCACTGTGTGTGTGTGTCAGTGTGTATCACTGTGTGTGGTTGTCAGTGCGTGTCATTGTGTGTGTGTCAGTGGGTATCACTGCGTGTGTGAGCGACAGTGTCACTGTGTGTGAGTGTGTGTGTCAGTGTGCATCACTGTGTGTGGGTCACTGTGTGTGTGTGAGAGTCAGTGTGAGTCACTGTGTGTGGGTCAGTGTGTATCACTGTGTGTGTGTCAGTGTGTCTCACTGTATGTGTGCGTGTCAGTGTGTGTCACTGTGTGTGTGTCGGTGTGTCTCACTGTGTGTGTGCATGTCAGTGTGTGTCACTGTGTGTGTGTGTGTGTGTGTGTGCGTCAGTGTGTATCACAGTGTGTGTGTGTGTGTGTGTCAGTGTGTATCACTGTGTGTTTTTGTCAGTGTGTGTCACTGTGTGTGTGTGTATCTGTGTGAGTGAGGGTCAGTGCCGATTTTCGTGTCAGTGTGTGTCACTGTGTGTGTGAGTGTGTGTGTCAGTGTGCATCACTGTGTGTGTGTGTGGGTCAGTGTGTATCAGTGTGTGTGTGTGTCAGTGTGTATCACTGTCTGTGTGTCACTGTGTGTGTGTCACTGTGTGTGTGTCAATGTGTAACACTGGGTGTGTGTGTGTCAGTGTGTATCACTGTGTGTGTGTGTGCCAGCGTGTATCACTGTGTGTATGTGCGTCAGTGTGTATCACTGTCTGTGTGTCACTGTGTGTGTGTGTGTGTGTGTGTGTGTGTGTGTGTGTCAATGTGTAACACTGGGTGTGTTTGTGTCAGTGTGTATCACTGTGTGTGTGTCAGTGTGTATCACTGTGTGTGTGTGTCAGTGTGTATCACTGTGTGTGTGTGTCAGTGCGTGTCATTATGTGTGTGTCAGTGTGTATCACTGCGTGTGTGAGCGACAGTGTCACTGTGTGTGAGTGTGTGTGTCAGTGTGCATCACTGTGTGTGTGTGTCAGTGTGTATCACTGTGTGTGTGTGTGAGAGAGTCAGTGTGTGTCACTGTGTGTGTGTCAGTGTGTATCACTGTGTGTGATTGTCAGTGTGTATCACTGTGTGTGTGTGTGGGTCAGTGTGTGTCAATGTGTGTGTGTGGGTCAGTGTGTATCACTGTGTGTGTGTGTCAGTGTGTGTCACTGTATGTGTGCGTGTCAGTGTGTGTCACTGTGTGTGTGTCAGTGTGTATCACTGTGTGTGTGTCAATGTGTCCCACTGTGTGTGTGCGCGTCAATGTGTGTCACTGTGTGTGTGTCAGTGTGTCTCACTGTGTGTGTGCGTGTCAGTGTGTGTCACTGTGTGTGTCAGTGTGTATCACTGTGTGTGTGTGTGTGTCAGTGTGTATCACTGTGTGTTTTTGTCAGTGTGTATCACTGTGTGTGTGTGTATCAGTGTGTGTGAGGCTCAGTGCCGATGTGTGTGTCAGTGTGTGTCACTGTGTGTGTGAGTGTGTGTGTCAGTGTGCATCACTGTGTGTGTGTGTCAGTGTGATTCACTGTCTGTGTGTCACTGTGTGTGTGTGTGTGTCAATGTGTATCACTGGGTGTGTGTGTGTCAGTGTGTATCACTGTGTGTGTGTGCCAGTTCGTGTCATTGTGTGTGTGTCAGTGTGTATCACTGTGTGTGTGTGTGTGTGTGTCAGTGATTATCAATGTGTGTGTGTGTGGGTCAATGTTTATCACTGTGTGAGTGTGGGTCAGTGTGTGTCACTGTGTGTGTGTCAGTATGTATCACTGTGTGTGTGTGTCAGTGTGTATCACTGTGTGTGTGTCACTGTGCGTGTCAGTGTGCGTCAGTGTGTGTGTGTGTGGGTCAGTGTGTGTCACTGTGTGTGTCAGTATGTATCACTGTGTGTGTGTCAGTGTGTATCACTGTGTGTGTGTCACCTTGCGTGTCAGTGTGTGTCACTGTGTGTGTGTCACTGTGTGTGTGTGTCAGTGTGTATCACTGTGTGTGTGTGTCAGTGTGTGTCAATGTGTGTGTGTGGGTCAGTGTGTATCACTGTGTGTGTGTCAGTGTGTGTCACTGTGTGTGTGTGTCAGTGTGTCTCACTGTGTGTGTGCGTGTCAGTGTGTCACTGTGTGTGTGTCAGTGTGTCTCACTGTGTGTGTGCGTGTCAGTGTGTCACTGTGTGTGTGTCAGTGTGTCTCACTGTGTGTGTGCGTGACAGTGTGTGTCACTGTGTGTGTGTGTGTGTGCGTCAGTGTGTATCACTGTGTGTGTGTGTGTGTGTGTCAGTGTGTATCACTGTGTGTTTTTGTCAGTGTGTGTCACTGTGTGTGTGTGTATCAGTGTGTGTGAGGGTCATTGCCGATATGTGTGTCAGTGTGTGTCACTGTGTGTGTGAGTGTGTGTGTCAGTGTGCATCAATGTGTGTGTGTGTGGGTCAGTGTGAATCACTGTGTGTGTGTGTCAGTGTGTACCACTGTCTGTGTGTCACTTTGTGTGTGTCACTGTGTGTGTGTGTGTGTCAGTGTGTATCACTGTCTGTGTGTCACTGTGTGTGTGTGTGTCAATGTGTATCACTGGGTGTGTGTGTGTGTCAGTGTGTATCACTGTGTGTGTGTGTCAGTGCGTGTCATTGTGTGTGTGTCAGTGTGTATCACTGTGTGTGTGTCAGCGTGTATCACTGCGTGTGTGAGCGACAGTGTCACTGTGTGTGAGTGTGTGTGTCAGTGTGCATCACTGTGTGTGTGTGTGTGTGTGTGTGTGTGGGTCAGTGCGTATCACTGTGTGTGTGGGTCAGTTTCTGTCACTGTGTGTGTCAGTATGTATCACTGTGTGTGTGTGTCAGTGTGTATCACTGTGTGTGTGTGTCAGTGCGTATCACTGTGCGTGTCAGTGTGTATCACTGTGTGCGTGTGTCAGTGTGTATCACTGCGTGTGTGAGGGACAGTGTCACTGTGTGTGTGTGTGTCAGTGTGTATCACTGTGTGTGTGTGTGTGTCAGTGTGTCAGTGTGTGTCACTGCGTGTGTGTGTCAGAGTGTGTGTGTGTTAGTGTGTATCACTGTGTGTGTGTTTGTGTGTGTGTGTGTCAGTGTGTATCACTGTGTGTGTGGGTCAGTGTGTGTCACTGTGTGTGTGTGTGTGTGTGTGAGTGTGTATCACTGTGTGTGTGGGTCAGTGTGTGTCACTGTGTGCGTGTCAGTGTGTATCACTGTGTGTGTGTGTGGGTCAGTGTGTGTCACTGTGTGTGTGTCAGTCTGTATCACTGTGTGTGTGTGTGTCAGTGTGTATCACTGTGTGTGTATGTGTCAGTGTGTATCACTGTGTGTGTGTGTGTGTGTCAGTGTGTATCACTGTGTGTGTATGTGTCAGTGTGTATCACTGTGTGTGTGTGTCAGTGTGTATCACTGTGTGTGTGCGTGTGTCAGTGTGTATCACTGTGTGTGTGTGGGTCAGTGTGTATCACTGTGTGTGTATGTGTCAGTGTGTATCACTGTGTGTGTGTGTCAGTGTGTATCACTGTGTGTGTGTGTGTCAGTGTGTATCACTGTGTGTGTGTGGGTCAGTGTGTATCACTGTGTGTGTATGTGTCAGTGTGTATCACTGTGTGTGCGTGTCAGTGTGTATCACTGTATGTGTGTGTGTCAGCGTGTATCACTGTGTGTGTGTGTCAGTGTATGTCACTGTGTGTGTATGTGTCAGTGTGTATCACTGTGTCTATGTGGGTCAGTGTGTAACACTGTGTGCGTGTCATCATGTGTGTGTGGGTCAGTTTGTGTCACTGTGTTTCTGTGGGTCAGTGTGCATCACTGTGTGTGTGTGTGCGTGTGTGTATCACTGTGTATCACTGTGTGTGTGTGTGTGTTTAGGTGTGCAACAGTGTGTGTTGTTCAGTGTGTATCACTGTGTGTGTGTGTCACTGTGTATCACTGTGTGTCAGTGTGCATCACTGTGTGTGTGTGTGTGTGTCAGTGTGTATCACCGTGTGTGTGTGTGTCAGTGTGTATCACTGAGTGTGTGTGGGTCAGTGTGTATCACTGTGTGTGTGTATGACAGTGTGTATCACTGTGTGTGTGCGTGTGTCAGTGTGTATCACTGTGTGTGTGTGGGTCAGTGTGTATCACTGAGTGTGTGTGGGTCAGTGTGTATCACTGTGTGTGTGTGTCAGTGTGTATCACTGTGTGTGTGTGTCAGTGTGTATCACTGTGTGTGTGTGGGTCAGTGTGTATCACTGTGTGTGTATGTGTCAGTGTGTATCACTGTGTGTGCGTGTCAGTGTGTATCACTGTATGTGTGTGTGTCAGCGTGTATCACTGTGTGTGTGTGTCAGTGTATGTCACTGTGTGTGTATGTGTCAGTGTGTATCACTGTGTCTATGTGGGTCAGTGTGTAACACTGTGTGCGTGTCATCATGTGTGTGTGGGTCAGTTTGTGTCACTGTGTTTCTGTGGGTCAGTGTGCATCACTGTGTGTGTGTGCGTGTGTGTATCACTGTGTATCACTGTGTGTGTGTGTGTGTTTAGGTGTGCAACAGTGTGTGTTGTTCAGTGTGTATCACTGTGTGTGTGTGTCACTGTGTATCACTGTGTGTCAGTGTGCATCACTGTGTGTGTGTGTGTGTGTCAGTGTGTATCACCGTGTGTGTGTGTGTCAGTGTGTATCACTGAGTGTGTGTGGGTCAGTGTGTATCACTGTGTGTGTGTGTATGACAGTGTGTATCACTGTGTGTGTGTGTGTGTCAGTGTGTATCACCGTGTGTGTGTGTGTCAGTGTGTATCACTGAGTGTGTGTGGGTCAGTGTGTATCACTGTGTGTGTGTGTATGACAGTGTGTATCACTGTGTGTCAGTGTGTATCACTGTGTGTGTGAGTGTGTGGGTCAGTGTGCATCACTGTGTGTGTGTGTGTCAGTGTGTATCCCTGTCTGTGTGGGGGTCAGTGTGTATCACTGTGTGTGTGTGGGTCAGTGTGTATCACTGTGTGTCAGTGTGCATCACTGTGTGTGTGTGTGTCAGTGTGTATCACTGTGTGAGGGGGGTCAGTGTGTATCACTGTGTGTGTGTGGGTCAATGTGTATCACTGTGGGTGTGTGGGTCAGTGAGTATCACTGTGTGAGGGGGGTCAGTGTGTATCACTGTGGGTGTGTGGGTCAGTGTGTATCACTGTGTTTGTGTGGGTCAGTGGTGTGTCACTGTGTGTGTGTGGGTCAGTGTATGTCACTGTGTGTTTGTGTGGGTCCGTGTGCATCATAGTTTGTGTGTGTGTGTGTGTGTGTGTGTGTGGGTGTGTATCAGTGTGTGTTTGTGTGTGTCAGTGTGTTTCACTGTGTGTGTGTTTGGTCAGTGTGTATCACTGTGTGCGGGGGACAGTGTGTATCACTGTGTGTGTTTGTGTCAGTGTGTGTCACTGTGTTTGCGTGTGTCAGTGAGTATCACTGTGTGCGTGTGTGTCACTGTATGCCACTGTGTGTGTGTGTGTCAGTGTGTATCACTGTGTGTGTGTGGGTCAGTGTGGATCACTGTGTGTGTGTGTGTGTGTCAGTGTGTATCACTGTGTGTGTGTCAGTGTGTGTCAATGTGTGTGTGTGGGTCAGTGTGTATCAGTGTGTGTGTGGGGGTCAGTGTGTATCACTGTGTATGTGTGTGTGTGAGTCAGTGTGCATCACTGTGTGTGTGGGTCAGTGTGTATCACTGTGTGTGTGTGTGTCACTGTGTGTGTGTGTCACTGTGTGTGTGTGTCAGTGTGTGCCACTGTGTGTGTGTGCGTCAGTGTGTATCACTGTGTGTGTGTGTCAGTGTGTGTCACTGTGTGTGTGTGCGTCAGTGTGCATCACTGTGTGTGTGTGTCAGTGTGCATCACTGTGTGTGTGTCACTGTGTGTGTGTGTGTCACTGTGTGCCACTGTGTGTGTGTGCGTCAGTGTGTCTCACTGTGTGAGTGTGTCAGTGTGCATCACTGTGTGTGTGTGTGTGTGTCAGTGTGTGTCACTGTGTGTGTGTCAGTGTGTGTCACTGTGTGTGTGCGTGTCAGTGTGTATCACTGTGTGTGTGTGCGTCAGTGTGCATCACTGTGTGTGTGTGTGTCAGTATGTATCACTGTGTGTGTGTGTGTGTCAGTGTGTGTCACTGTGTGTGTGTGTCAAAGTGTGTGTGTGTGTGTCAGTGTGCATCACTGTGTGTGTGTGTGTGTCAGTGTGTATCACTGTGTGCGTGTGTCAAAGTGTGTGTGTGTGTCAGTGTGCATCACTGTGTGCGGGGGGCAGTGTGTATCAGTGTGTATCACCGTGTGTGTGCCACTGTGTGTGTGTCACTGTGTGTGTGTGTGTGTGTGTCAGTGTGCATCACTTTGTGTGTGTGGGTCAGTGTGTATCACTGTGTGTGGGGGGGTCAGTGTGTATCACTGTGTGAGTGTGTGTCAGTGTGTATCACTGTGTGTCTGTGTGTCAGTGTGCATCACTGTATGTCTGTGGGTCAGTGTGCATCACTGTCTGTGTGTGGGTCAGTGTGTATTACTGTGTGTGTGTGTGTGTGTGTGTGTGTGGGTGGGTCAGTGTGTATTACTGTGTGTGTGTGTCAGTGTGTGTGTGTGTGTCAGTGTGTATCACTGTGTGTGTCTGTGTGTGTATATATATATATTATACATATATAATCCATATCAGTGTGGATGTGTTTGTGTGTGCGCGTGTTGTCCCAAATCTGGAGATTTCCCAGTCTTCTTGGGTTGGATTGGGGGAAGGCTAACTTTATTGGGATCAGGCAGAAATTGGCAGCTCTTGATTGGGAGAGGTTGTTTGAGGGTAAATCCACATCTGGTATGTGGCAGTCTTTTAAGGAACGGTTGTTAGGGCTACAGGACAAGCATGTGCCTGTAAAAAAGAAGGATAGGAAGGGTAGGATTAGAGAACCGTGGATAACCAGGGAAATTGAGGGACTGGTCAAAAGGAAAAGAGAGGCGTATGTTAGGTCCAAGCAGCTAAAAACGGAGGGAGCTCTGGAGGAGTACAATGAAAGTAGGAAAATACTCAAACGGGGAATTAGAAGAGCAAAAAGGGGTCATGAAATGTTCTTGGCAGACAGGATTAAGGAGAATCCCAAGGCATTTTATTCATATGTTAGGAACAAAAGGGTTGTTAGGGAAAAAATTGGACCTCTCAGGGACAAAAGTGGGGACTTATGCTTGGAGCCCAAAAAAAGTAGGGGAGATCCTAAATGAATACTTTGCGTCGGTATTCACAAAGGAGAGGGATGTGTTGACTGGGAGTGTCTCGGAGAGGAGTGTTGAACCGTTGGAGAAAATCTCCATTACAAAGGAGGAGGTGTTAGGTTTGTTAGAGAATATAAAGACTGACAAATCCCCAGGGCCTGATGGAATCTATCCAAGGCTGCTCAGGGAGACGAGAGGTGAAATCGTTGTGCCTCTGACGCAAATCTTTGTCTCGTCACTGGACACAGGTGAGGTCCCAGAGGATTGGAGGATAGCAAATGTGGTCCCGTTATTTAAGAAGGGTAGGAAGGATAACCCGGGTAATTATAGGCCCCTGAGCTTGACGTCCGTGGTGGGGAAGTTGTTGGAGAAGGTTCTTAGAGATAGGATGTATGCGCATTTAGAAAGGAATAAACTCATTAACGATAGTCAGCATGGTTTTGTGAGAGGGAGGTCATGCCTCACTAACCTGGTGGTGTTTTTTGAAGAAGTGACCAAAATGGTTGACGAAGGGCCGTGGATGTTGTCTATATGGACTTTAGTAAAGCGTTTGACAAAGTCCCTCATGGTAGGCTAGTGAAAAAGGTTGGATCCCATGGGATAAAGGGGGAGGTGGCTAGATAGGTGGAGAACTGGCTTGGTCATAGAAGACAGAGGGTGGTAGTGGAAGGGTCTTTTTCCGGCTGGAGGCATGTGACTAGTGGTGTTCCGCAGGGCTCTGTATTGGGACCTCTGCTGTTTGTGATTTATATAAATGATCTGGAAGAAGGAGTAACTGCGGTGATCAGTAAGTTTGCGGACGACACAAAACTGGCAGGACTTGCAGATAGTGAGGAACATTGTCAGAGGCTACAGAAGGATATAGATAGGCTGGAAATTTGGGCAAGGAAATGGCAGATGGAGTTCAATCCTGACAAATGCGAAGTGATGCATTTTGGTGGGAATAATGTAGGGAGGAGCTACACGATAAATGGAAGAACCATAAAGGGTGTAGAGACGCAGAGGGACCTGGGTGTGCAAGTCCACAGATCATTGAAGGTGACGTCACAGGTGGAGAAGGTGGTGAAGAAGGCATATGGCATGCTTGCCTTTATAGGACGGGGCATAGAGTATAAGAGTTGGGGTCTGATGTTGCAGATGTATAGAACGTTGGTTCGGCCGCATTTGGAATACTGCGTCCAGTTCTGGTCGCCACACTACCAGAAGGACGTGGAGGCTTTGGAGAGAGTACAGAGGAGGTTTACCAGGATGTTGCCTGGTATGGAGGGGCTTGGTTATGAGGAGAGATTGGGGAAACTGGGGTTGTTCTCCTTGGAAAGACGGAGGATGAGGGGAGACTTAATAGAGGTGTATAAAATTATGAAAGGCATAGATAGGGTGAACGGTGGGAAGCTTTTCCCCGGGTCGGTGGTGACGTTCACGAGGGGTCATAGGTTCAAGGTGAAGGGGGGGAGGTTTAACACAGATATCAGAAGGACATATTTCACACAGAGGGTCGTGGGGGCCTGGAATGTGTTGCCGGGCAAGGTGGTGGAGGCGGACACACTGGGAACGTTTAAGACTTATCTAGACAGCTATATGAACGGAGTGGGAATGGAGGGATACAAAAGAGTGGTCTAGTCTGGACCAGGGAGCGGCGCGGGCTAATTGTTCCTTGTTTCCCGTTTCAAGGCTTCATTCTATGATCATCTTGCTGGTGCCAGTACAGAGCGAGACTGCGGATAGTTGGGAACCTGTCTCGGGGGCAGGGAATTCATATGGTGTTCGTGGAAGTGGAAATGACTAGGGTTGGGAAGCATTTTCTGATCAGGGCCATTGTGATCTCCTGGAATCGTTTCGATCGCCTCAGGGGGTCGGAGAGGAATTTCCCAGATTTTTTTTCCCCATATTGGCCCTGGGGTTTTTCACTCTGGGTTTTCGCCTCTCCCTGGAGATCACATGGTCTGGAATGGAGGGGTGGGGGTGAGTTAATAGGTTGTAATGAACAAAGCATCGTAGCTGTGAGGGACAGCTCGGTGGATAGGATATTGGTATGTAGATAGGCTGGAAAATTGGGCGGGGATCCTGGATTCAGGATTCAATCCTGGACCGGGGAGCGGCGCGGGCTTGGAGGGCCGAAGGGCCTGTTCCTGTGCTGTATTGTTCTTTGTTCTTTGTTCTGAGGGGTTAAACTCCCTCTTGAAGCTGAGCGAAACCCTTTTAAAAACATGGCAGTATCTGTAAGGAGCTTTGAGCTTTAACAAAGGGTCACCTGGACTCGAAACGTCAGCTCTTTCCTCTCCTTACAGATGCTGCCAGACATGCTGAGATTTTCCAGCGATTCCTCTTTTGGTTTCAGATTCCAGCAGCCGCAGTAATTTGCTTTTATCCTTTTAAAAAACATAATCCATCAGCGCATAGAGACATCACGGATACTGATTCACACAAAGTGAGAGAGACAGAGAGAGTGACAGAGAGAGATACAGAGTGAGAGAGGCAGAAATTCACCACCACCCCCTCCTAGGAATTAGAGTGACGAAAGGCTCAACTTCTAAAACTGAATTGTAAAGGTGTCTGTGCATTCTATTTAATAATTAGCTTCATTGCTCTGTCTCACACTCCTGTTATTTTGGATACAGAACAAACTAATAGACCATTTCATATGACAGAATTAATTTTCTGTTTGTCATCCACCAAAGGGTTAACATATTTGTGACGAATTGCAAAGCTTGGCTATTTGAACCGCAGGTCTTCAAACGCCAGCCCCCACCGCGTTCGGGGTAATACAGAGACAACAACACACGAGTGTGGCCTGTGGAACAGGCCTCAGTTCATCATCATCCTCTGGAGAAAATCTCTGGTCCAAGGGATCCGAGTCACATTTCAGTCTTCAAAATTCAAATTCCTGGGGAGAAGAAATAGAGAAAAATAATTAATTAAATACAAGACCCAGCTCATCACCAATGGGGGGAATCACACAGACTCAGCTCATCGGCAATGGGCTGGCCATCGATCGAGCTGTCTGGCAAACTGCAGGCTGACAGATCGGGGCCACTGCACATGCACAGAGTTCAGGAACTGTCAGACTCCGGCCTGAATAGGCTCCGCCCCCCGATCTTTTAATGATATTCACTGTTGTGGCCTCTGCGTTGCACAGATTGTGGGAGATTCGAGTCTGAACTCCCCCGGAAAAAAACCAGCGTGATTTACACCAGTTTTCCAGCCAATTCAGCACTTAGAACTTTGTTGGGAGAATCGCCCCCTGGGTCTTGTATCGACGAGATAGTCAACATCTTTTCCCAAAGGGAGGGGAGTCTAAAACAAGAGGTACAGGTTTAAGGTGAGAGGGGAGAGATACAGAAGGATCCAGAGGGGGGCACATTTTTCACACAGCGGGTAATGAGTGTCTGGAACAAGCTGCCAGAGGCAATAGCAGAGGTGGGTACAATTTTGTCTGATACAAAGCATTTAGACAGTTACATGGGTAAGATGGGTACAGAAGGAAATAGGCCAAATGCGGACAATTGGGACTAGCTTAGTGGTTAAAAAAAAGAGTGGTAAGTTGTGTCGAAGGGCCTGATTCCATGCTGTAAACCTCGATTACTCTGTGACTAACTTTCGTAGATACGGGATCTGAAATGTCTCGGGGGGGGTGCGGGGGAGGGGAGGGGGGGGGTACGGGGGGGGGTGCGGGGGAGGGGGGGTGCAGGGGGGGGGGTGCGGGGGAGGGGGGGCTGCGGGGGAGGGGGGGGTGCGGGGGAGGGGGGGTGCGGCGGAGGGGGGGTGCGGGGAGGGGAGGGTGCGGGGGAGGGGAGGGGGTGCGGGGGAGGGGGGGTGCGGGGGAGAGGGGGTGCGGGGGAGGGGGGCGCGCGGGGGAGCGGGGCGCGGGGGAGGGGGGCGCGGGGAAGGGGGGCGCGAGGAGGGGGGGCGCGGGGGAAGGGGGGCGCGACGGAGGGGGGCGTGCGGGGGAGGGGGCGTGGGGGGGAGGGGGGCGCGGGGGAGGGTGCGTGCGGGGGAGGGAGGGCGCGGGGGAGGGGGGGCGCGGGGGAGGGGGGCGGGGGAGGGGGGTGTGGGGGGGAGGGGGCGTGGGGGGGAGGGGGCGTGGGGGGGAGGGGTCATGGGGGGGAGGGAGCGTGCGGGGGAGGGGGGCGTGGGGGGGAGGGGGCGTGGGGGAGGGGGTATTGGGGGGGAGGGGGCGTGGGGGGGAGGGGGCATTGGGGGGAGGGGGCGTGCGGGGGAGGGGGGCGCGCGGGGGGAGGGGAGGAGCGCGGGGGGAGGGGGGGTGTGGGGGGGGCTTGGGGGGGAGGGGGCGTGGGGAGGGGGTTCGTGCGGGGGGAGGGGGGCGCGCGGGGGAGGAGGGGGCATGGGGGGGAGAGGGGTGCGGGGGTGCGGGGGTGCGCGGGGGGGAGGGGGACGCGGGGGTGCGCGGGGGAGGGTTGGCGCGGGGGGGCTGCGGGGGAGGGGGGGGGAGGGGGATGCGGGGGAGGGGAGGGGTGCGGGGGAGGGGAGGGGGGTGCGGGGGATGGGGGGAGCGGGGGATGGGGGGGTGCGGGGGAGGGGGGTGCGGGGGAGGAGAGGGAGGGGTGCGAGGGAGGGGTGCGGGGGAGGAGAGGGAGGGGTGCGGGGGAGGAGAGGGAGGGGTGCGGGGGAGGGGTGTGGGGGAGGGGAGGGAGGGGTGCGGGGGAGGGGAGGGAGGGGGGAGGGGAGGGAGGGGTGTGCGGGGGAGGGGAGGGAGGGGGAGGGGAGGGAGGGGTGCGGAGGAGGGGAGGGCAGGGTGTGTGCGGGGGAGGGGAGGGTGCGGGGAGGGGAGGGGGGGCGCGGGTGAGGGGGCGTGCGGGGAAGGGGTGCGCGGGGGAGTGGAGGTGGGGTGCGAGGAGGGGAGGGGGGGTGCGGGTGAGGGGGAGCGCGGGGGAGTGGAGGTGGGGTGCGAGGAGGGGAGGGGGGGTGCGGCGGAGGGGGAGCGCGGGGGAGGGGGCGCGCGGGGGAGGGGGGAGGGTGTCGCGCGGGGGGAGGGGGGTGCGTGGGAGGGGGCGTGGGTGTGCGGGGGAGGGGGGGGCGCGGGTGAGGGGGCGTGCGGGGAAGGGGGGCGCGGGGGAGTGGAGGTGGGGTGCGAGGAGGGGAGGGGGGGGTGCGGGTGAGGGGGAGCGCGGGGGAGGGGGCGCGCGGGGGAGGGGGGGAGGGTGTCGCGCAGGGGGAGGGGGGTGCGGGGGAGGGGCGTGCGGGGGAAGGGGCGCGGGGGTGCGGGGGAGGGGGGGGCGCGGGTGAGGGGGGTGCGGAGGAGGTGGCGTATGTGGGAGGTGGGCGCGCGGGGGAAGGGGGTGCGGGGGAGGGGGGGTGTGGGAAGGGGGGGTGCGGGGGAGCGGGTGTGCGCGGGAGGGGGGTGCGGGAAGGGGGGGTGTGGGAAGGGGGGGTGCGGGCGAGCGGGTGTGCGGGGGAGCGGGTGTGCGGGGGAGCGGGTGTGCGGGGGAGGGGACACGGGGAGGGGGTTTGCGGGGGAGGGGGTGCGGGGGAGGGGGGTGCAGGGAAGGGGGGGTGCGGGGGAGGGGGGTGCAGGGAAGGGGGGGTGCGGGGGAGGGGGGTGCGGGGGAGGGGGGGCGCGGGGAGTGGGTGTGGGGGGGAGGGGGGTGCGGGGGAGCGGGGAGGGGCTGTGCGGGGGAGGGGGTGTGCGGGGGAGCGGGGAGGGGGTGTGCGGGGGAGGGGCTGTGCGGGGGAGGGGGTGTGGGGGGGAGGGGGGTGCGGGGGAGGGGGTGTGCGGGGGAGGGGGTGTGCGGGGGAGCGGGGAGGGGGTGTGCGGGGGAGGGGCTGTGCGGGGGAGGGGGTGTGGGGGGGAGGGGGGTGCGGGGGAGCGGGGAGGGGCTGTGCGGGGGAGGGGGTGTGCGGGGGAGCGGGGAGGGGGTGTGCGGGGGAGGGGCTGTGCGGGGGAGGGGGGGCGCGGGGGAGGGGGTGTGGGGGGGAGGGGGGTGCGGGGGAGCGGGGAGGGGCTGTGCGGGGGAGGGGGTGTGCGGGGGAGCGGGGAGGGGGTGTGCGGGGGAGGGGCTGTGCGGGGGAGGGGGGGCGCGGGGGAGGGGGTGTGGGGGGGAGGGGGGTGCGGGGGAGCGGGTAGGGGCTGTGCGGGGGAGGGGCTGTGCGGGGGAGGGGGGGCGCGGGGGAGGGGGGCGCGGGGGAGGGTGCGTGCGGGGGAGGGGGGGCGCGGGGGAGGGGGGGCGGGGGAGGGGGGCGTGGGGGAAGGGGGCGTGGGGGGAGGGGGCGTGGGGGGGAGGGGTCATGGGGGGGAGGGAGCGTGCGGGGGAGGGGGGCGTGGGTGGGAGGGGGCGTGGGGGAGGGGGCATTGGGGGGGAGGGGGCGTGGGGGGGAGGGGGCATTGGGGGGAGGGGGCGTGCGGGGGAGGGGGGCGCGCGGGGGGAGGGGAGGAGCGCGGGGGGAGGGGGGGTGTGGGGGGGCTTGGGGGGGAGGGGGCGTGGGGAGGGGGTTCGTGCGGGGGGAGGGGTGCGTGCGGGGGAGGAGGGGGCATGGGGGGGGAGAGGGGTGCGGGGTTGCGCGGGGGGGAGGGGGACGCGGGGGTGCGCGGGGGAGGGGTGGCGCGGGGGGGGTGCGGGGGAGGGGAGGGGAGGGGGATGCGGGGGAGGGGAGGGGGGGTGCGGGGGAGGGGAGGGGTGCGGGGGAGGGGAGGGGGGTGCGGGGGATGGGGGGGAGCGGGGGATGGGGGGGTGCGGTGGAGGGGGGTGCGGGGGAGGGGGGCTGCGGGGGAGGGGGGTGCGGGGGAGGAGAGGGAGGGGTGCGAGGGAGGGGTGCGGGGGAGGAGCGGGAGGGGTGCGGGGGAGGAGAGGGAGGGGTGCGGGGGAGGGGTGCGGGGAGGGGAGGGAGGGGTGCGGGGGAGGGGAGGGAGGGGGGAGGGGAGGGAGGGGTGTGGGGGCGGGGAGGGGAGGGGTGTGCGGGGGAGGGGAGGGAGGGGGGAGGGGAGGGAGGGGTGCGGAGGAGGGGAGGGCAGGGTGTGTGCGGGGGAGGGGAGGGGAGGGGAGGGAGAGGGGCGGGGGAGTGGAGGTGGGGTGCGGGGAGGGGAGGGGGGGGTGCGGCGGAGGGGGAGCGCGGGAGAGGGGGCGCGCGGGGGAGGGGGGAGGGTGTCGCGCGGGGGGAGGGGGGTGCGTGGGAGGGGGCGTGGGGGTGCGGGGGAGGGGGGGGCGCGGGTGAGGGGGCGTGCGGGGGAGGGTGCGTGCGGGGAAGGGGGGGCGCGGGGGAGTGGAGGTGGGGTGCGAGGAGGGGAGGGGGGGTGCGGGTGAGGGGGAGCGCGGGGGAGGGGGCGCGCGGGGGAGGGGGGGAGGGTGTCGCGCAGGGAGAGGGGGGTGCGGGGGAGGGGCGTGGGGGGAAGGGGCGCGGGGGTGCGGGGGAGGGGGGGGCGCGGGTGAGGGGGGTGCGGTGGAGGTGGCGTATGTGGGAGGTGGGCGCGCGGGGGAAGGTGGTGCGGGGGAGGGGGCGTGGGGGGGAGGGGGGCGCGGGGAAGGGGTGGCGGGGGAGGGGGGGTGTGGGAAGGGGGGGTGCGGGGGAGCGGGTGTGCGGGGGAGGGGGGTGCGGGAAGGGGGGGTGTGGGAAGGGGGGGTGCGGGGGAGCGGGTGTGCGGGGGAGCGGGTGTGCGGGGGAGCGGGTGTGCGGGGGAGGGGGCACGGGGAGGGGATTTGCGGGGGAGGGGGTGCGGGGGAGGGGGGTGCAGGGAAGGGGGGGTGCGGGGGAGGGGGGTGCGGGGGAGGGGGGGCGTGGGGAGTGGGTGTGGGCGGGAGGGGGGTGCGGGGGAGCGGGGAGGGGCTGTGCGGGGGAGGGGGTGTGCGGGGGAGGGGGTGTGGGGGGGAGGGGGGTGCGGGGGAGCGGGAAGGGGCTGTGCGGGGGAGGGGGTGTGCGGGGGAGCGGGTGTGCGGGGGAGGGGCTGTGCGGGGGAGGGGGGGCGCGGGGGAGGGGGGCGCGGGGGAGGGGGGGTGCGGGGGAGGGGGGTCGCGGGGGAGGGGGGGCGCGGGGGAGGTGGGTGCGGGGGAGGGGGTGTGTGGGGGAGGGGGGTGCGGGGGAGGGGGGAGGGGGTGTGCGGGGGAGGGGGTGTGCGGGGGAGGGGGTGTGTGGGGGAGGAGGGGCGCAGGGGAGGGGGGCGCGGGGGAGGGGGGGCGGGGGGGAGGGGTGCGGGGGAGGGGCAAACAGGGTGGAGAAGGGGCTGAATGGGGCCTCCTCCTATTCCAGTGTAACAGGCTGGATAAGGGGCTGAATGGCCTCCTCCTGTTCCTGTGTAACAGGCTGGAGAAGAGGCTGAATGGCCTCCTCCTGTTCTTGTGTAACAGGCTGGAGAAGGGGCTGAATGGGGCCTCCTCCTGTTCCTGTGTAACAGGCTGGAGAAGGGGCTGAATGGGGCCTCCTCCTGTTCCTGTGTAACAGGCTGGAGAAGAGGCTGAATGGCCTCCTCCTGTTCCTGTGTAACAGGCTGGAGAAGGGGCTGAATGGGGCCTCCTCCTGTTCCTGTGTAACAGGCTGGAGAAGGGGCTGAATGGGGCCTCCTCCTGTTCCTGTGTAACAGACTGGAGAAGGGGCTGAATGGGGCCTCCTCCTGTTCCTGTGTAACAGGCTGGAGAAGGGGCTGAATGGGGCCTCCTCCTGTTCCTCTGTAACAGGCTGGAGAAGGGGCTGAATGGGGCCTCCTCCTGTTCCTGTGTAACAGTTTGGAGAAGGGGCTGAATGGGGCGTCCTCCTGTTCCTGTCTAGCAGGCTGGAGAAGGGGCTGAATGGGGCCTCCTCCTGTTCCTGTGTAACAGGCTGGAGAAGGGGCTGAATGGCCTCCTCCTGTTCCTGTGTAACAGACTGGAGAAGGGGCTGAATGTGGTCTCCTACTGTTCCTGTGTAACAGGCTGGAGAAGGGGCTGAATGGCCTCCTCCTGTACCTGTTTAACTGGCTGTAGAAGGGGCTGAATGTCCTCCTCCTGTTCCTGTGTAAGAGGCTGGAGAAGGGGCTGAATGGGCTATACCTGTTCCTGTGTAACAGGCTGGAGAAGGGGCTGAATGGCCTCCTCCTGTTCCTGTGTAACAGGCTGGAGAAGGGGCTGAATGGCCTCCTCCTGTTCCTGTGTTAGAGGCTGGAGAAGGGGCTGCATGGGGCCTCCTCCTGTTCCTCTGTAACAGGCTGGAGAAGGGGCTGAATGGCCTCCACCTGTTCCTGTGTAACAGGCAGGAGAAGGGGCTGAATGGCCTCCGCCTGTTCCTGTGTAACAGGCTGGAGAAGGGGCTGAATGGGGCCTCCTCCTGTACCTGTGTTAGAGGCTGGAGAAGGGGCTGCATGGGGCCTGCTCCTGTTCCTGTGTAACAGGCTGGAGAAGGGGCTGAATGGGGCCTCCTCCTGTTCCTGTGTAACAGGCTGGAGAAGCGGCTGAATGGGGCCTCCTCCTGTTCCTGTGTAACAGGCTGGAGAAGCGGCTGAATGGCCTCCTCCTGTTCCTGTGTAACAGGCTGGAGAAGGGGCTGAATGGCCTCCTCCTGTTCCTGTGTAACAGGCTGGAGAAGCGGCTGAATGGCCTCCTCCTGTTCCTGTGTAACAGGCTGGAGAAGGGGCTGAATGGCCTCCTCCTGTGCCTGTGTAACAGGCTGGAGAAGGGGCCGAATGTGGCCTCCTCCTGTTCCTGTGTAACAGACTGGGGAAGGGGCTGAATGGGGCCTCCTCCTGTTCCTGTGTAACAGGCTGGAGAAGGGGCTGAATGGCCTCCTCCTGTTCCTGTGTAACAGGCTGGAGAAAGGGCTGAATGGCCTCCTCCAGTTCCTGTGTAACAGGCTGGAGAAGGGGCTGAATGGCCTCCTCCAGTTCCTGTGTAACAGGCTGGAGAAAGGGCTGAATGTCCTCCTCCTGTTCCTGTGTAACAGGCTGGAGAAGGGGCTGAATGGCCTCCTCCTGGTACTGTGTAACAGGCTGGAGAAGGGGCCGAATGGCCTCCTCCTGGTACTGTGTAACAGGCTGGAGAAGGGGCTGAATGGCCTCCTCCTGTTCCTGTGTAACAGGCTGGAGAAGGGGCCGAATGTGGCCTCCTCCTGTTCCTGTGTAACAGACTGGGGAAGGGGCTGAATGGGGCCTCCACCTGTTCCTGTGTAACAGGCTGGAGATGGGGCTGAATGGGGCCTCCTCCTGTTCCACTGTAACACGCTGGAGAAGGGGCTGAATGGCCTCCTCCTGTTCCTCTGTAACAGGCTGGAGAAGGGGCTGAATGGGGCCTCCTCCTGTTCCTGTGTAACAGGCTGGAGAAGGGGCTGAATAGCCTGCTCCTGTTCCCGTGTAACAGACTGGGGAAGGGGCTGAATGTCCTCCTCCTGTTCCTGTGTTAGAGGCTGGAGAAGGGGCTGCATGGGGCCTCCTCCTGTTCCTCTGTAACAGGCTGGAGAAGGGGCTGAATGGCCTCCTCCTGTTCCTGTGTAACAGGCTGGAGAAGGGGCTGAATGGCCTCCTCCTGTTCCTGAGTTAGAGGCTGGAGAAGGGGCTGCATGGGGCCTCCTCCTGTTCCTCTGTAACAGGCTGGAGAAGGGGCTGAATGGCCTCCACCTGTTCCTGTGTAACAGGCTGGAGAAGGGGCTGAATGGCCTCCGCCTGTTCCTGTGTAACAGGCTGGAGAAGGGGCTGAATGGCCTCCTCCTGTTCCTGTGTAACAGGCTGGAGAAGGGGCTGAATGGCCTCCTCCTGTTCCTGTGTAGCAGGCTGGAGAAGGGGCTGAATGCGGCCTCCTCCTGTTCCTGTGTTAGAGGCTGGAGAAGGGGCTGCATGGGGCCTCCTCCTGTTGCTGTGTAACAGGCTGGAGAAGGGGCTGAATAGCCTGCTCCTGTTCCCGTATAACAGACTTGAGAAGCGACTGAATGGCCTCCTCCTGTTCCTGTGTAACAGGCTGGAGAAAGGGCTGAATGGCCTCCTCCTGTTCCTGTGTAACAGGCTGGAGAAGGGGCTGAATGGCCTCCTCCTGTTCCTGTGTAACAGGCTGGAGAAGGGGCTGAATGTCCTCCTCCTGTTCCTGTGTAAGAGGCTGGAGAAGGGGCTGAATGGGCTCCACCTGTTCCTGTGTAACAGGCTGGAGAAGGGGCTGAATGGCCTCCTCCTGTTCCTGTGTAACAGGCTGGAGAAGGGGCTGAATGGCCTCCTCCTGTTCCTGTGTTAGAGGCTGGAGAAGGTGCTGCATGGGGCCTCCTCCTGTTCCTCTGTAACAGGCTGGAGAAGGGGCTGAATGGCCTCCACCTGTTCCTGTGTAACAGGCTGGAGAAGGGGCTGAATGGCCTCCGCCTGTTCCTGTGTAACAGGCTGGAGAAGGGGCTGAATGGCCTCCTCCTGTTCCTGTGTAACAGGCTGGAGAAGGGGCCGAATGGGGCCTCCTCCTGTTCCTGTGTAACAGACTGGCGAAGGGGCTGAATGGGGCCTCCTCCTGTTCCTGTGTAACAGGCTGGAGAAGGGTCTGAATGGGGCCTCCTCCTGTTCCTGTGTAACAGACTGGAGAAGGGGCTGAATGGGGCCTCCACCTGTTCCTGTGTAACAGGCTGGAGAAGGGGCTGAATGGGGCCTCCTCCTGTTCCTGTGTAACAGGCTGGAGAAGGGGCTGAATGGGGCTCCTCCTGTTCCAGTGTAACAGGCTGGAGAAGGGGCTGAATGGGGCCTCCTCCTGTTCCTGTGTAACAGGCTGGAGAAGGGGCTGAATGGGGCCTCCTCCTGTTCCTGTGTAACAGACTGGAGAAGGGGCTGAATGGCCTCCTCCTGTTCCTGTGTAACAGGCTGGAGAAGCGGCTGAATGGCCTCCTCCTGTTCCTGTGTAACAGGCTGGAGAAGGGGCTGAATGGCCTCCTCCTGTGCCTGTGTAACAGGCTGGAGAAAGGGCCGAATGTGGCCTCCTCCTGTTCCTGTGTAACAGACTGGGGAAGGGGCTGAATGGGGCCTCCTCCTGTTCCTGTGTAACAGGCTGGAGAAGGGGCTGAATGGCCTCCTCCTGTTCCTGTGTAACAGGCTGGAGAAAGGGCTGAATGGCCTCCTCCAGTTCCTGTGTAACAGGCTGGAGAAGGGGCTGAATGGCCTCCTCCAGTTCCTGTGTAACAGGCTGGAGAAAGGGCTGAATGTCCTCCTCCTGTTCCTGTGTAACAGGCTGGAGAAGGGGCTGAATGGCCTCCTCCTGGTACTGTGTAACAGGCTGGAGAAGGGGCCGAATGGCCTCCTCCTGGTACTGTGTAACAGGCTGGAGAAGGGGCTGAATGGCCTCCTCCTGTTCCTGTGTAACAGGCTGGAGAAGGGGCCGAATGTGGCCTCCTCCTGTTCCTGTGTAACAGACTGGGGAAGGGGCTGAATGGGGCCTCCACCTGTTCCTGTGTAACAGGCTGGAGATGGGGCTGAATGGGGCCTCCTCCTGTTCCAGTGTAACACGCTGGAGAAGGGGCTGAATGGCCTCCTCCTGTTCCTCTGTAACAGGCTGGAGAAGGGGCTGAATGGGGCCTCCTCCTGTTCCTGTGTAACAGGCTGGAGAAGGGGCTGAATAGCCTGCTCCTGTTCCCGTGTAACAGACTGGGGAAGGGGCTGAATGTCCTCCTCCTGTTCCTGTGTTAGAGGCTGGAGAAGGGGCTGCATGGGGCCTCCTCCTGTTCCTCTGTAACAGGCTGGAGAAGGGGCTGAATGGCCTCCTCCTGTTCCTGTGTAACAGGCTGGAGAAGGGGCTGAATGGCCTCCTCCTGTTCCTGAGTTAGAGGCTGGAGAAGGGGCTGCATGGGGCCTCCTCCTGTTCCTCTGTAACAGGCTGGAGAAGGGGCTGAATGGCCTCCACCTGTTCCTGTGTAACAGGCTGGAGAAGGGGCTGAATGGCCTCCGCCTGTTCCTGTGTAACAGGCTGGAGAAGGGGCTGAATGGCCTCCTCCTGTTCCTGTGTAACAGGCTGGAGAAGGGGCTGAATGGCCTCCTCCTGTTCCTGTGTAGCAGGCTGGAGAAGGGGCTGAATGCGGCCTCCTCCTGTTCCTGTGTTAGAGGCTGGAGAAGGGGCTGCATGGGGCCTCCTCCTGTTGCTGTGTAACAGGCTGGAGAAGGGGCTGAATAGCCTGCTCCTGTTCCCGTATAACAGACTTGAGAAGCGACTGAATGGCCTCCTCCTGTTCCTGTGTAACAGGCTGGAGAAAGGGCTGAATGGCCTCCTCCTGTTCCTGTGTAACAGGCTGGAGAAGGGGCTGAATGGCCTCCTCCTGTTCCTGTGTAACAGGCTGGAGAAGGGGCTGAATGTCCTCCTCCTGTTCCTGTGTAAGAGGCTGGAGAAGGGGCTGAATGGGCTCCACCTGTTCCTGTGTAGCAGGCTGGAGAAGGGGCTGAATGGCCTCCTCCTGTTCCTGTGTAACAGGCTGGAGAAGGGGCTGAATGGCCTCCTCCTGTTCCTGTGTTAGAGGCTGGAGAAGGTGCTGCATGGGGCCTCCTCCTGTTCCTCTGTAACAGGCTGGAGAAGGGGCTGAATGGCCTCCACCTGTTCCTGTGTAACAGGCTGGAGAAGGGGCTGAATGGCCTCCGCCTGTTCCTGTGTAACAGGCTGGAGAAGGGGCTGAATGGCCTCCTCCTGTTCCTGTGTAACAGGCTGGAGAAGGGGCCGAATGGGGCCTCCTCCTGTTCCTGTGTAACAGACTGGCGAAGGGGCTGAATGGGGCCTCCTCCTGTTCCTGTGTAACAGGCTGGAGAAGGGTCTGAATGGGGCCTCCTCCTGTTCCTGTGTAACAGACTGGAGAAGGGGCTGAATGGGGCCTCCACCTGTTCCTGTGTAACAGGCTGGAGAAGGGGCTGAATGGGGCCTCCTCCTGTTCCTGTGTAACAGGCTGGAGAAGGGGCTGAATGGGGCTCCTCCTGTTCCAGTGTAACAGGCTGGAGAAGGGGCTGAATGGGGCCTCCTCCTGTTCCTGTGTAACAGGCTGGAGAAGGGGCTGAATGGGGCCTCCTCCTGTTCCTGTGTAACAGACTGGAGAAGGGGCTGAATGGAGCCTCCTCCTGTTCCTGTGTAACAGGCTGGAGAAGCGGCTGAATGGCCTCCTCCTGTTCCTGTGTAACAGGCTGGTGAAGGGGCTGAATGGGGCCTGCTCCTGTTCCCGTATAACAGACTGGAGAAGGGACTGAATGGCCTCCTCCTGTTCCTGTGCAACAGGCTGGAGAAAGGGCTGAATGGCCTCCTCCTGTTCCTGTGTAACAGGCTGGAGCAGGGGCTGAATGGCCTCCTCCTGTTCCTGTGTAACAGGCTGGAGAAGGGGCTGAATGGGGCCTCCCCCTTTTCCCTGTGTACCAGGCTGGAGAAGGGGCTGAATGGGGCCTCCTCCTGTTCCTGTGTAACAGGCTGGAGAAGGGGCTGAATGGGGCCTCCTCCTGTTCCTGTGTAACAGGCTGGAGAAGAGGCTGAATGGCCTCCTCCTGTTCCTGTGTAACAGGCTGGAGAAGGGGCTGAATGGGGCCTCCTCCTGTTCCTGTGTAACAGGCTGGAGAAGGGGCTGAATGGGGCCTCCGCCTGTTCCTGTGAAACAGGCTGGAGAAGAGGCTGAATGGCCTCCTCCTGTTCCTGTGTAACAGGCTGGAGAAGGGGCAGAATGGGGCCTCCTCCTGTTCCTGTGTAACAGGCTGGAGAAGGGGCTGAATGGGGCTCCTCCTGTTCCAGTGTAACAGGCTGGAGAAGGGGCTGAATGGGGCCTCCTCCTGTTCCTGTGTAACAGGCTGGAGAAGAGGCTGAATGGCCTCCTCCTGTTCCTGTGTAACAGGCTGGAGAAGGGGCTGAATGGGGCCTCCTCCTGTTCCTGTGTAACAGGCTGGAGAAGGGGCTGAATGGGGCCTCCGCCTGTTCCTGTGTAACAGGCTGGAGAAGAGGCTGAATGGCCTCCTCCTGCTCCTGTGTCACAGTTTGGAGAAGGGGCTGAATGGAGCCTCCTCCTGTTCCTGTGTAACAGGCTGGAGAAGCGGCTGAATGGCCTCCTCCTGTTGCTGTGTAACAGGCTGGAGAAAGGGCTGAATGGCCTCCTCCTGTTCCTGTGTAACAGGCTGGAGAAGGGGCTGAATGGGGCCTCCCCCTTTTCCCTGTGTAACAGGCTGGAGAAGGGGCTGAATGGCCTCCTCCTGTTCCTGTGTAACAGGCTGGAGAAGGGGCTGAATGGCCTCCTCCTGTTCCTGTGTAACAGGCTGGAGAAGAGGCTGAATGGCCTCCTCCTGTTCCTGTGTAACAGGCTGGAGAAGGGGCTGAAAGGGGCCTCCTCCTGTTCCTGTGTAATAGGCTGATGGAGGGGCTGAATGGCCTCCTCCTGTTCCTGTCTAACAGGCTGGAGAAGGGGCTGAATGACCTCCTCCTGTTCCTGTGTAAGAGGCTGGAGAAGGGGCTGCATGGGGCCTCCTCCCGTTCCTGTGTAACGGGCTGGAGAAGGGGCTGAATGGGGCCTCCTCCTGTTCCTGTGTAACAGGCTGGAGAAGGGGCTGAATGGGGCCTCCTCCTGTTCCTGTGTAACAGGCTGGAGAAGGGGCTGAATGGGGCCTCCTCCTGTTCCTGTGTAACAGGCTGGAGAAGGGGCTGAATGGGGCGTCCTCCTGTTCCTGTGTAACAGGCTGGATAAGGGGCTGAATGGGTCCTCCTCCTGTTCCTGTGTAACAGGCTGGAGAAGGGGCTGAATGGGTCCTCCTCCTGTTCCTGTGTAACAGGCTGGAGAAGCGGCTGAATGGGGCCTCCTCCTGTTCCTGTGTAACAGGCTGGAAAAGGGGCTGAATAGCCTCCTCCTGTTCCTGTGTAACAGGCTGGAGAAGGGACTGAATGGCCTCCTCCTGTTCCTGTGTAACAGACTGGAGAAGGGACTGAATGGCCTCCTCCTGTTCCTGTGTAACAGGCTGGAGAAGGGGCTGAATAGCCTGCTCCTGTTCCCGTATAACAGACTGGAGAAGCGGCTGAATGGGGCCTCCTCCTGTTCCTGTGTAACAGGCTGGAGAAAGGGCTGAATGGCCTCCTCCTGTTCCTGTGTAACAGGCTGGAGAAGGGGTTGAATGGCCTCCTCCTGTTCCTGTGTAACAGGCTGGAGAAGGGGCTGAATGTCCTCCTCCTGATCCTGTGTAAGAGGCTGGAGAAGGGGCTGAATGGGCTCCACCTGTTCCTGTGTAACAGGCTGGAGAAGGGGCTGAATGGCCTCCTCCTGTTCCTGTGTAACAGGCTGGAGAAGGGGCTGAATGGCCTCCTCCTGTTCCTGTGTTAGAGGCTGGAGAAGGGGCTGCATGGGGCCTCCTCCTGTTCCTCTGTAACAGGCTGGAGAAGGGGCTGAATGGCCTCCACCTGTTCCTGTGGAACAGGCTGGAGAAGGGGCTGAATGGCCTCCGCCTGTTCCTGTGTAACAGGCTGGAGAAGGGGCTGAATGGCCTCCTCCTTTTCCTGTGTAACAGGCTGGAGATGGGGCTGAATGGCCTCCTCCTGTTCCTGTGTAGCAGGCTGGAGAAGGGGCTGAATTAGGCCTCCTCCTGTTCCTCTGTAACAGGCAGGAGAAGGGGCTGAATGGGGCCTCCTCCTGTTCCTGTGTAACAGGCTGGAGAAGCGGCTGAATGGCCTCCTCCTGTTCCTGTGTAACAGGCTGGAGAAGGGGCTGAATGGGGCCTCCTCCTGTTCCTGTGTAACAGGCTGGAGAAGGGGCTGAATAGCCTGCTCCTGTTCCCGTATAACAGACTGGAGAAGGGACTGAATGGCCTCCTCCTGTTCCTGTGTAAAAGGCTGGAGAAAGGGCTGAATGGCCTCCTCCTGTTCCTGTGTAACAGGCTGGAGAAGGGGCTGAATGGCCTCCTCCTGTTCCTGTGTAACAGGCTGGAGAAGGGGCTGAATGTCCTCCTCCTGTTCCTGTGTAAGAGGCTGGAGAAGGGGCTGAATGGGCTCCACCTGTTCCTGTGTAACAGGCTGGAGAAGGGGCTGAATGGCCTCCTCCTGTTCCTCTGTAACAGGCTGGAGAAGGGGCTGAATGGCCTCCACCTGTTCCTGTGTAACAGGCTGGAGAAGGGGCTGAATGGCCTCCGCCTGTTCCTGTGTAACAGGCTGGAGAAAGGGCTGAATGGCCTCCTCCTGTTCCTGTGTAACAGGCTGGAGAAGGGGCTGAATGGCCTCCTCCTGTTCCTGTGTAACGGGCTGGAGAAGGGGCTGAATGTCCTCCTCCTGTTCCTGTGTAAGAGGCTGGAGAAGGGGCTGAATGGGCTCCACCTGTTCCTGTGTAACAGGCTGGAGAAGGGGCTGAATGGCCTCCTCCTGTTCCTGTGTAACAGGCTGGAGAAGGGGCTGAATGGCCTCCTCCTGTTCCTGTGTTAGAGGCTGGAGAAGGGGCTGCATGGGGCCTCCTCCTGTTCCTCTGTAACAGGCTGGAGAAGGGGCTGAATGGCCTCCACCTGTTCCTGTGTAACAGGCTGGAGAAGGGGCTGAATGGCCTCCTCCTTTTCCTGTGTAACAGGCTGGAGAAGGGGCTGAATGGCCTCCTCCTGTTCCTGTGTAACAGGCTGGAGAAGGGGCTGAATGGCCTCCACCTGTTCCTGTGTAACAGGCTGGAGAAGGGGCCGAATGGGGCCTCCTCCTGTTCCTGTGTAACAGACTGGGGAAGGGGCTGAATGGGGCCTCCACCTGTTCCTGTGTAACAGGCTGGAGAAGGGGCTGAATGGGGCCTCCTCCTGTTCCTGTGTAACAGGCTGGAGAAGGGGCTGAATGGGGCCTCCTCCTGTTCCCTGTGTAACAGGCTGGAGAAGGGGCTGAATGGGGCTCCTCCTGTTCCAGTGTAACAGGCTGGAGAAGGGGCTGAATGGGGCCTCCTCCTGTTCCTGTGTAACAGGCTGGAGAAGGGGCTGAATGGGGCCTCCTCCTGTTCCTGTGTAACAGGCTGGAGAAGGGGCTGAATGGCCTCCTCCTGTTCCTGTGTAACAGGCTGGAGAAGGGGCTGAATGGGGCCTCCTCCTGTTCCTGTGTAACAGGCTGGAGAAGGGGCTGAATGGGGCCTCCTCCTGTTCCTGTGTAACAGGCTGGAGAAGGGGCTGAATGGGGCCTCCTCCTGTTCCTGTGTAACAGGCTGGAGAAGGGGCTGAATGGGGCCTCCTCCTGCTCCTGTGTCACAGTTTGGAGAAGGGGCTGAATGGAGCCTCCTCCTGTTCCTGTGTAACAGGCTGGAGAAGGGGCAGAATGGGGCCTCCTCCTGTTCCTGTGTAACAGGCTGGAGAAGCGGCTGAATGGCCTCCTCCTGTTCCGGTGTAACAGGCTGGTGAAGGGGCTGAATAGCCTGCTCCTGTTCCCGTATAACAGACTGGAGAAGGGACTGAATGGCCTCCTCCTGTTCCTGTGCAACAGGCTGGAGAAAGGGCTGAATGGCCTCCTCCTGTTCCTGTGTAACAGGCTGGAGCAGGGGCTGAATGGCCTCCTCCTGTTCCTGTGTAACAGGCTGGAGAAGGGGCTGAATGGGGCCTCCCCCTTTTCCCTGTGAAACAGGCTGGAGAAGGGGCTGAATGGGGCTCCTCCTATTCCAGTGTAACAGGCTGGATAAGGGGCTGAATGGGGCCTCCTCCTGTTCCTGTGTAACAGGCTGGAGAAGGGGCTGAATGGGGCCTCCGCCTGTTCCTGTGTAACAGGCTGGAGAAGAGGCTGAATGGCCTCCTCCTGTTCCTGTGTAACAGGCTGGAGAAGGGGCAGAATGGGGCCTCCTCCTGTTCCTGTGTAACAGGCTGGAGAAGGGGCTGAAAGGGGCCTCCTCCTGTTCCTGTGTAATAGGCTGATCGATGGGCTGAATGGCCTCCTCCTGTTCCTGTCTAACAGGCTGGAGAAGGGGCTGAATGACCTCCTCCTGTTCCTGTGTAAGAGGCTGGAGAAGGGGCTGCATGGGGCCTCCTCCTGTTCCTGTGTAACGGGCTGGAGAAGGGGCTGAATGGGGCCTCCTCCTGTTCCTGTGTAACAGGCTGGAGAAGGGGCTGAATGGGGCGTCCTCCTGTTCCTGTGTAACAGGCTGGAGAAGGGGCTGAATGGGGCTCCTCCTGTTCCAGTGTAACAGGCTGGATAAGGGGCTGAATGGGTCCTCCTCCTGTTCCTGTGTAACAGGCTGGAGAAGGGGCTGAATGGGGCCTCCTCCTGTTCCTGTGTAACAGGCTGGAGAAGGGGCTGAATGGGGCCTCCTCCTGCTCCTGTGTAACAGTTTGGAGAAGGGGCTGAATGGGGCCTCCTCCTGTTCCTGTGTAGCAGGCTGGAGAAGGGGCTGAATGCGGCCTCCTCCTGTTCCTGTGTAACAGGCTGGAGAAGGGGCAGAATGGGGCCTCCTCCTGTTCCTGTGTAACAGGCTGGAGAAGCGGCTGAATGGCCTCCTCCTGTTCCTGTGT
The DNA here is from genome assembly GCF_964213995.1 of Mustelus asterias. Lineage (NCBI taxonomy): Eukaryota > Metazoa > Chordata > Chondrichthyes > Carcharhiniformes > Triakidae > Mustelus > Mustelus asterias. Next base: position 56,023 of record NW_027590652.1, read on the forward strand.
AACAGGCTGGAGAAGGGGCTGAATGTCCTCCTCCTGTTCCTGTGTAAGAGGCTGGAGAAGGGGCTGAATGGGCTCCACCTGTTCCTGTGTAACAGGCTGGAGAAGGGGCTGAATGGCCTCCTCCTGTTCCTGTGTAACAGGCTGGAGAAGGGGCTGAATGGCCTCCTCCTGTTCCTGTGTTAGAGGCTGGAGAAGGGGCTGCATGGGGCCTCCTCCTGTTCCTCTGCAACAGGCTGGAGAAGGGGCTGAATGGCCTCCACCTGTTCCTGTGTAACAGGCTGGAGAAGGGGCTGAATGGCCTCCGCCTGTTCCTGTGTAACAGGCTGGAGAAGGGGCTGAATGGGGCCTCCTCCTGTTCCTGTGTAACAGGCTGGAGAAGGGGCTGAATGGGACCTCCTCCTGTTCCTGTGTAACAGGCTGGAGAAGGGGCTGAATGCGGCCTCCTCCTGTTCCTCTGTAACAGGCTGGAGAAGGGGCTGAATGGGGCCTCCTCCTGTTCCTGTGTAACAGGCTGGAGAAGCGGCTGAATGGCCTCCTCCTGTTCCTGTGTAACAGGCTGGAGAAGGGGCTGAATGGCCTCCTCCTGTTCCTGTGTTAGAGGCTGGAGAAGGGGCTGCATGGGGCCTCCTCCTGTTCCTCTGTAACAGGCTGGAGAAGGGGCTGAATGGCCTCCACCTGTTCCTGTGTAACAGGCTGGAGAAGGGGCTGAATGGCCTCCTCCTTTTCCTGTGTAACAGGCTGGAGAAGGGGCTGAATGGCCTCCTCCTGTTCCTGTGTAACAGGCTGGAGAAGGGGCTGAATGGCCTCCACCTGTTCCTGTGTAACAGGCTGGAGAAGGGGCCGAATGGGGCCTCCTCCTGTTCCTGTGTAACAGACTGGGGAAGGGGCTGAATGGGGCCTCCACCTGTTCCTGTGTAACAGGCTGGAGAAGGGGCTGAATGGGGCCTCCTCCTGTTCCTGTGTAACAGGCTGGAGAAGGGGCTGAATGGGGCCTCCTCCTGTTCCCTGTGTAACAGGCTGGAGAAGGGGCTGAATGGGGCTCCTCCTGTTCCAGTGTAACAGGCTGGAGAAGGGGCTGAATGGGGCCTCCTCCTGTTCCTGTGTAACAGGCTGGAGAAGGGGCTGAATGGGGCCTCCTCCTGTTCCTGTGTAACAGGCTGGAGAAGGGGCTGAATGGCCTCCTCCTGTTCCTGTGTAACAGGCTGGAGAAGGGGCTGAATGGGGCCTCCTCCTGTTCCTGTGTAACAGGCTGGAGAAGGGGCTGAATGGGGCCTCCTCCTGTTCCTGTGTAACAGGCTGGAGAAGGGGCTGAATGGGGCCTCCTCCTGTTCCTGTGTAACAGGCTGGAGAAGGGGCTGAATGGGGCCTCCTCCTGCTCCTGTGTCACAGTTTGGAGAAGGGGCTGAATGGAGCCTCCTCCTGTTCCTGTGTAACAGGCTGGAGAAGGGGCAGAATGGGGCCTCCTCCTGTTCCTGTGTAACAGGCTGGAGAAGCGGCTGAATGGCCTCCTCCTGTTCCGGTGTAACAGGCTGGTGAAGGGGCTGAATAGCCTGCTCCTGTTCCCGTATAACAGACTGGAGAAGGGACTGAATGGCCTCCTCCTGTTCCTGTGCAACAGGCTGGAGAAAGGGCTGAATGGCCTCCTCCTGTTCCTGTGTAACAGGCTGGAGCAGGGGCTGAATGGCCTCCTCCTGTTCCTGTGTAACAGGCTGGAGAAGGGGCTGAATGGGGCCTCCCCCTTTTCCCTGTGAAACAGGCTGGAGAAGGGGCTGAATGGGGCTCCTCCTATTCCAGTGTAACAGGCTGGATAAGGGGCTGAATGGGGCCTCCTCCTGTTCCTGTGTAACAGGCTGGAGAAGGGGCTGAATGGGGCCTCCGCCTGTTCCTGTGTAACAGGCTGGAGAAGAGGCTGAATGGCCTCCTCCTGTTCCTGTGTAACAGGCTGGAGAAGGGGCAGAATGGGGCCTCCTCCTGTTCCTGTGTAACAGGCTGGAGAAGGGGCTGAAAGGGGCCTCCTCCTGTTCCTGTGTAATAGGCTGATCGATGGGCTGAATGGCCTCCTCCTGTTCCTGTCTAACAGGCTGGAGAAGGGGCTGAATGACCTCCTCCTGTTCCTGTGTAAGAGGCTGGAGAAGGGGCTGCATGGGGCCTCCTCCTGTTCCTGTGTAACGGGCTGGAGAAGGGGCTGAATGGGGCCTCCTCCTGTTCCTGTGTAACAGGCTGGAGAAGGGGCTGAATGGGGCGTCCTCCTGTTCCTGTGTAACAGGCTGGAGAAGGGGCTGAATGGGGCTCCTCCTGTTCCAGTGTAACAGGCTGGATAAGGGGCTGAATGGGTCCTCCTCCTGTTCCTGTGTAACAGGCTGGAGAAGGGGCTGAATGGGGCCTCCTCCTGTTCCTGTGTAACAGGCTGGAGAAGGGGCTGAATGGGGCCTCCTCCTGCTCCTGTGTAACAGTTTGGAGAAGGGGCTGAATGGGGCCTCCTCCTGTTCCTGTGTAGCAGGCTGGAGAAGGGGCTGAATGCGGCCTCCTCCTGTTCCTGTGTAACAGGCTGGAGAAGGGGCAGAATGGGGCCTCCTCCTGTTCCTGTGTAACAGGCTGGAGAAGCGGCTGAATGGCCTCCTCCTGTTCCTGTGTAACAGGCTGGAGAAGGGGCTGAATGTCCTCCTCCTGTTCCTGTGTAAGAGGCTGGAGAAGGGGCTGAATGGGCTCCACCTGTTCCTGTGTAACAGGCTGGAGAAGGGGCTGAATGGCCTCCTCCTGTTCCTGTGTAACAGGCTGGAGAAGGGGCTGAATGGCCTCCTCCTGTTCCTGTGTTAGAGGCTGGAGAAGGGGCTGCATGGGGCCTCCTCCTGTTCCTCTGCAACAGGCTGGAGAAGGGGCTGAATGGCCTCCACCTGTTCCTGTGTAACAGGCTGGAGAAGGGGCTGAATGGCCTCCGCCTGTTCCTGTGTAACAGGCTGGAGAAGGGGCTGAATGGGGCCTCCTCCTGTTCCTGTGTAACAGGCTGGAGAAGGGGCTGAATGGGACCTCCTCCTGTTCCTGTGTAACAGGCTGGAGAAGGGGCTGAATGCGGCCTCCTCCTGTTCCTCTGTAACAGGCTGGAGAAGGGGCTGAATGGGGCCTCCTCCTGTTCCTGTGTAACAGGCTGGAGAAGCGGCTGAATGGCCTCCTCCTGTTCCTGTGTAACAGGCTGGAGAAGGGGCTGAATGGCCTCCTCCTGTTCCTGTGTGGCAGGCTGGAGAAGGGGCTGAATGCGGCCTCCTCCTGTTCCTCTGTAACAGGCTGGAGAAGGGGCTGAATGGGGCCTCCTCCTGTTCCTGTGTAACAGGCTGGAGAAGCGGCTGAATGGCCTCCTCCTGTTCCTGTGTAACAGGCTGGAGAAGGGGCTGAATAGCCTCCTCCTGTTCCTGTGTAACAGGCTGGAGAAGGGGCCGAATGGGGCCTCCTCCTGTTCCTGTGTAACAGACTGGGGAAGGGGCTGAATGGGGCCTCCTCCTGTTCCTATGTAACAGGCTGGAGAAGGGGCTGAATGGCCTCCTCCTGTTCCTGTGTAACAGGCTGGAGAAGGGGCCGAATGGGGCCTCCTCCTGTTCCTGTGTAACAGACTGGGGAAGGGGCTGAATGGGGCCTCCACCTGTTCCTGTGTAACAGGCTGGAGAAGGGGCTGAATGGGGCCTCCTCCTGTTCCTGTGTAACAGGCTGGAGAAGGGGCTGAATGGGGCTCCTCCTGTTCCAGTGTAACAGGCTGGAGAAGGGGCTGAATGGGGCCTCCTCCTGTTCCTGTGTAACAGGCTGGAGAAGGGGCTGAATGGGGCCTCCTCCTGTTCCTGTGTAACAGGCTGGAGAAGGGGCTGAATGGCCTCCTCCTGTTCCTGTGTAACAGGCTGGAGAAGGGGCTGAATGGCCTCCTCCTGTTCCTGTGTAACAGGCTGGAGAAGGGGCTGAATGGGGCCTCCTCCTGTTCCTGTGTAACAGGCTGGAGAAGGGGCTGAATGGGGCCTCCTCCTGTTCCTGTGTAACAGGCTGGAGAAGGGGCTGAATGGGGCCTCCTCCTGTTCCTGTGTAACAGGCTGGAGAAGGGGCTGAATGGGGCCTCCTCCTGTTCCTGTGTAACAGGCTGGAGAAGGGGCTGAATGGGGCCTCCTCCTGCTCCTGTGTCACAGTTTGGAGAAGGGGCTGAATGGAGCCTCCTCCTGTTCCTGTGTAACAGGCTGGAGAAGGGGCAGAATGGGGCCTCCTCCTGTTCCTGTGTAACAGGCTGGAGAAGCGGCTGAATGGCCTCCTCCTGTTCCGGTGTAACAGGCTGGTGAAGGGGCTGAATAGCCTGCTCCTGTTCCCGTATAACAGACTGGAGAAGGGACTGAATGGCCTCCACCTGTTCCTGTGTAACAGGCTGGAGAAGGGGCTGAATGGCCTCCACCTGTTCCTGTGTAACAGGCTGGAGAAGAGGCTGAATGGCCTCCGCCTGTTCCTGTGTAACAGGCTGGAGAAGGGGCTGAATGGGGCCTCCTCCTGTTCCTGTGTAACAGGCTGGAGAAGGGGCTGAATGGGACCTCCTCCTGTTCCTGTGTAACAGGCTGGAGAAGGGGCTGAATGCGGCCTCCTCCTGTTCCTCTGTAACAGGCTGGAGAAGGGGCTGAATGGGGCCTCCTCCTGTTCCTGTGTAACAGGCTGGAGAAGCGGCTGAATGGCCTCCTCCTGTTCCTGTGTAACAGGCTGGAGAAGGGGCTGAATGGCCTCCTCCTGTTCCTGTGTGGCAGGCTGGAGAAGGGGCTGAATGCGGCCTCCTCCTGTTCCTCTGTAACAGGCTGGAGAAGGGGCTGAATGGGGCCTCCTCCTGTTCCTGTGTAACAGGCTGGAGAAGCGGCTGAATGGCCTCCTCCTGTTCCTGTGTAACAGGCTGGAGAAGGGGCTGAATAGCCTCCTCCTGTTCCTGTGTAACAGGCTGGAGAAGGGGCCGAATGGGGCCTCCTCCTGTTCCTGTGTAACAGACTGGGGAAGGGGCTGAATGGGGCCTCCTCCTGTTCCTATGTAACAGGCTGGAGAAGGGGCTGAATGGCCTCCTCCTGTTCCTGTGTAACAGGCTGGAGAAGGGGCCGAATGGGGCCTCCTCCTGTTCCTGTGTAACAGACTGGGGAAGGGGCTGAATGGGGCCTCCACCTGTTCCTGTGTAACAGGCTGGAGAAGGGGCTGAATGGGGCCTCCTCCTGTTCCTGTGTAACAGGCTGGAGAAGGGGCTGAATGGGGCCTCCTCCTGTTCCCTGTGTAACAGGCTGGAGAAGGGGCTGAATGGGGCTCCTCCTGTTCCAGTGTAACAGGCTGGAGAAGGGGCTGAATGGGGCCTCCTCCTGTTCCTGTGTAACAGGCTGGAGAAGGGGCTGAATGGGGCCTCCTCCTGTTCCTGTGTAACAGGCTGGAGAAGGGGCTGAATGGCCTCCTCCTGTTCCTGTGTAACAGGCTGGAGAAGGGGCTGAATGGCCTCCTCCTGTTCCTGTGTAACAGGCTGGAGAAGGGGCTGAATGGGGCCTCCTCCTGTTCCTGTGTAACAGGCTGGAGAAGGGGCTGAATGGGGCCTCCTCCTGTTCCTGTGTAACAGGCTGGAGAAGGGGCTGAATGGGGCCTCCTCCTGTTCCTGTGTAACAGGCTGGAGAAGGGGCTGAATGGGGCCTCCTCCTGTTCCTGTGTAACAGGCTGGAGAAGGGGCTGAATGGGGCCTCCTCCTGCTCCTGTGTCACAGTTTGGAGAAGGGGCTGAATGGAGCCTCCTCCTGTTCCTGTGTAACAGGCTGGAGAAGGGGCAGAATGGGGCCTCCTCCTGTTCCTGTGTAACAGGCTGGAGAAGCGGCTGAATGGCCTCCTCCTGTTCCTGTGTAACAGGCTGGTGAAGGGGCTGAATAGCCTGCTCCTGTTCCCGCATAACAGACTGGAGAAGGGACTGAATGGCCTCCTCCTGTTCCTGTGCAACAGGCTGGAGAAAGGGCTGAATGGCCTCCTCCTATTCCTGTGTAACAGGCTGGAGCAGGGGCTGAATGGCCTCCTCCCGTTCCTGTGTAACAGGCTGGAGAAGGGGCTGAATGGGGCCTCCCCCTTTTCCCTGTGTAACAGGCTGGAGAAGGGGCTGAATGGGGCTTCTCCTATTCCAGTGTAACAGGCTGGAGAAGCGGCTGAATGGCCTCCTCCTGTTCCGGTGTAACAGGCTGGTGAAGGGGCTGAATAGCCTGCTCCTGTTCCCGTATAACAGACTGGAGAAGGGACTGAATGGCCTCCTCCTGTTCCTGTGCAACAGGCTGGAGAAAGGGCTGAATGGCCTCCTCCTGTTCCTGTGTAACAGGCTGGAGCAGGGGCTGAATGGCCTCCTCCTGTTCCTGTGTAACAGGCTGGAGAAGGGGCTGAATGGGGCCTCCCCCTTTTCCCTGTGAAACAGGCTGGAGAAGGGGCTGAATGGGGCTCCTCCTATTCCAGTGTAACAGGCTGGATAAGGGGCTGAATGGGGCCTCCTCCTGTTCCTGTGTAACAGGCTGGAGAAGGGGCTGAATGGGGCCTCCGCCTGTTCCTGTGTAACAGGCTGGAGAAGAGGCTGAATGGCCTCCTCCTGTTCCTGTGTAACAGGCTGGAGAAGGGGCAGAATGGGGCCTCCTCCTGTTCCTGTGTAACAGGCTGGAGAAGGGGCTGAAAGGGGCCTCCTCCTGTTCCTGTGTAATAGGCTGATCGATGGGCTGAATGGCCTCCTCCTGTTCCTGTCTAACAGGCTGGAGAAGGGGCTGAATGACCTCCTCCTGTTCCTGTGTAAGAGGCTGGAGAAGGGGCTGCATGGGGCCTCCTCCTGTTCCTGTGTAACGGGCTGGAGAAGGGGCTGAATGGGGCCTCCTCCTGTTCCTGTGTAACAGGCTGGAGAAGGGGCTGAATGGGGCGTCCTCCTGTTCCTGTGTAACAGGCTGGAGAAGGGGCTGAATGGGGCTCCTCCTGTTCCAGTGTAACAGGCTGGATAAGGGGCTGAATGGGTCCTCCTCCTGTTCCTGTGTAACAGGCTGGAGAAGGGGCTGAATGGGGCCTCCTCCTGTTCCTGTGTAACAGGCTGGAGAAGGGGCTGAATGGGGCCTCCTCCTGCTCCTGTGTAACAGTTTGGAGAAGGGGCTGAATGGGGCCTCCTCCTGTTCCTGTGTAGCAGGCTGGAGAAGGGGCTGAATGCGGCCTCCTCCTGTTCCTGTGTAACAGGCTGGAGAAGGGGCAGAATGGGGCCTCCTCCTGTTCCTGTGTAACAGGCTGGAGAAGCGGCTGAATGGCCTCCTCCTGTTCCTGTGTAACAGGCTGGAGAAGGGGCTGAATGTCCTCCTCCTGTTCCTGTGTAAGAGGCTGGAGAAGGGGCTGAATGGGCTCCACCTGTTCCTGTGTAACAGGCTGGAGAAGGGGCTGAATGGCCTCCTCCTGTTCCTGTGTAACAGGCTGGAGAAGGGGCTGAATGGCCTCCTCCTGTTCCTGTGTTAGAGGCTGGAGAAGGGGCTGCATGGGGCCTCCTCCTGTTCCTCTGCAACAGGCTGGAGAAGGGGCTGAATGGCCTCCTCCTGTTCCTGTGTAACAGGCTGGAGAAGGGGCTGAATGGCCTCCGCCTGTTCCTGTGTAACAGGCTGGAGAAGGGGCTGAATGGGGCCTCCTCCTGTTCCTGTGTAACAGGCTGGAGAAGGGGCTGAATGGGACCTCCTCCTGTTCCTGTGTAACAGGCTGGAGAAGGGGCTGAATGCGGCCTCCTCCTGTTCCTCTGTAACAGGCTGGAGAAGGGGCTGAATGGGGCCTCCTCCTGTTCCTGTGTAACAGGCTGGAGAAGCGGCTGAATGGCCTCCTCCTGTTCCTGTGTAACAGGCTGGAGAAGGGGCTGAATGGCCTCCTCCTGTTCCTGTGTGGCAGGCTGGAGAAGGGGCTGAATGCGGCCTCCTCCTGTTCCTCTGTAACAGGCTGGAGAAGGGGCTGAATGGGGCCTCCTCCTGTTCCTGTGTAACAGGCTGGAGAAGCGGCTGAATGGCCTCCTCCTGTTCCTGTGTAACAGGCTGGAGAAGGGGCTGAATAGCCTCCTCCTGTTCCTGTGTAACAGGCTGGAGAAGGGGCCGAATGGGGCCTCCTCCTGTTCCTGTGTAACAGACTGGGGAAGGGGCTGAATGGGGCCTCCTCCTGTTCCTATGTAACAGGCTGGAGAAGGGGCTGAATGGCCTCCTCCTGTTCCTGTGTAACAGGCTGGAGAAGGGGCCGAATGGGGCCTCCTCCTGTTCCTGTGTAACAGACTGGGGAAGGGGCTGAATGGGGCCTCCACCTGTTCCTGTGTAACAGGCTGGAGAAGGGGCTGAATGGGGCCTCCTCCTGTTCCTGTGTAACAGGCTGGAGAAGGGGCTGAATGGGGCCTCCTCCTGTTCCCTGTGTAACAGGCTGGAGAAGGGGCTGAATGGGGCTCCTCCTGTTCCAGTGTAACAGGCTGGAGAAGGGGCTGAATGGGGCCTCCTCCTGTTCCTGTGTAACAGGCTGGAGAAGGGGCTGAATGGGGCCTCCTCCTGTTCCTGTGTAACAGGCTGGAGAAGGGGCTGAATGGCCTCCTCCTGTTCCTGTGTAACAGGCTGGAGAAGGGGCTGAATGGGGCCTCCTCCTGTTCCTGTGTAACAGGCTGGAGAAGGGGCTGAATGGGGCTCCTCCTGTTCCAGTGTAACAGGCTGGAGAAGGGGCTGAATGGGGCCTCCTCCTGTTCCTGTGTAACAGGCTGGAGAAGGGGCTGAATGGGGCCTCCTCCTGTTCCTGTGTAACAGGCTGGAGAAGGGGCTGAATGGGGCCTTCTCCTGCTCCTGTGTCACAGTTTGGAGAAGGGGCTGAATGGGGCCTCCTCCTGTTCCTGTGTAACAGGCTGGAGAAGCGGCTGAATGGCCTCCTCCTGTTCCTGTGTAACAGGCTGGTGAAGGGGCTGAATAGCCTGCTCCTGTTCCCGCATAACAGACTGGAGAAGGGACTGAATGGCCTCCTCCTGTTCCTGTGCAACAGGCTGGAGAAAGGGCTGAATGGCCTCCTCCTATTCCTGTGTAACAGGCTGGAGCAGGGGCTGAATGGCCTCCTCCTGTTCCTGTGTAACAGGCTGGAGAAGGGGCTGAATGGGGCCTCCCCCTTTTCCCTGTGTAACAGGCTGGAGAAGGGGCTGAATGGGGCTTCTCCTATTCCAGTGTAACAGGCTGGATAAGGGGCTGAATGGGGCCTCCTCCTGTTCCTGTGTAACAGGCTGGAGAAGGGGCTGAATGGGGCCTCCTCCTGTTCCTGTGTAACAGGCTGGAGAAGAGGCTGAATGGCCTCCTCCTGTTCCTGTGTAACAGGCTGGAGAAGGGGCTGAATGGGGCCTCCTCCTGTTCCTGTGTAACAGGCTGGAGAAGGGGCTGAATGGGGCCTCCGCCTGTTCCTGTGTAACAGGCTGGAGAAGGGCTGAATGGCCTCCTCCTGTTCCTGTGTAACAGGCTGGAGAAGGGGCAGAATGGGGCCTCCTCCTGTTCCTGTGTAACAGGCTGGAGAAGGGGCTGAAAGGGGCCTCCTCCTGTTCCTGTGTAATAGGCTGATGGAGGGGCTGAATGGCCTCCTCCTGTTCCTGTCTAACAGGCTGGAGAAGGGGCTGAATGACCTCCTCCTGTTCCTGTGTAAGAGGCTGGAGAAGGGGCTGCATGGGGCCTCCTCCTGTTCCTGTGTAACGGGCTGGAGAAGGGGCTGAATGGGGCGTCCTCCTGTTCCTGTGTAACAGACTGGAGAAGGGGCTGAATGGCCTCCTCCTGTTCCTGTGTAACAGGCTGGAGAAGGGGCTGAATGGCCTCCTCCTGTTCCTGTGTAACAGGCTGGAGAAGGGGCTGAATGGCCTCCTCCTGTTCCTGTGTAACAGGCTGGAGAAGGGGCTGAATGGGCCCTCCTCCTGTTCCTGTGTAACAAGCTGGAGAAGGGGCTGAATGGGCCCTCCTCCTGTTCCCTGTGTAACAAGCTGGGGAAGGGGCTGAATGGCCTCCTCCAGTTCCTTGTAACAAAGAACAAAGAAAATTACAGCACAGGAACAGGCCCTTCGGCCCTCCAAGCATGCACCGACCTTGCTGCCCGACTGAACTAAAACCCCCTACCCTTCCGGGGACCAGATCCCTCTATTCCCAGCCTATTCATGTATTTGTCAAGACGCCCCTTAAAAGTCACGATCATATCCGCTTCCTCTACCTCCCCCGGCAGCGAGTTCCAGGCACCCACCATCCGCTGTGTAAAACATCTGCCTCATACATCTCCTTTAAACCTTGTCCCTCGCACCTTAAACCTGTGCCTCTAGTAATGGACTCTTCCACCCTGGGAAAAAGCTTCTGACTATCCACTCTGTCCATGCCTCTCATAATCTTGTAGACTTCTATCAGGTCTCCCCTCAACCTCCATCACTCCAGTGAGAACAAACCGACTTTCTCCAACCTCTCCTCATAGCTAATGCCCTCCATACCAGGTAACATCCTGGTAAATCTTTTCTGTACCCTCTCCAAAGCCTCCACATCCTTCTAGCCGTGTGGCGACCAGAATTGAACACTATATTCCAAGTGCGGTCTAACTAACGTTCTATAAAGCTGCAACATGACTTGCCAATTTTTAAACTCAATACCCTGGCCGATGAAGGCAAGCATGCCGTCTGCCTTCTTGACTACCTTCTCCACCTGCGTTGCCACTTTCAGTGACCTGTGTACCTGTACACCTAGATCCCTCTGCCTATCAATACTCGTAAGGGTTCTGCCATTTACTGTATATTTACTTTCTGTATTAGACCTTCCAAAATGCATTACCTCACATTTGTCCGGATTAAACTCCATCTGCCATCTCTCCGCCCAAGTCTCCAACTGATCTATATCCTGCTGTAACCTCCGATGGTGCTCATCGCTATCCGAAAATCCACCAAACTTTGTGTGGTCCGCAAACTTACTAATCAATCCAGTTACGTTTTCATCGAAATGATTTATAATATATTACAAACAGCAAAGGTCCCAGCACTGATCCCTGAGGAACACCACTTGTCACAGCCCTCCATTCAGAAATGCTGGACAGGCTGGAGAAGGGGCTGAATGGCCTCCTCCTGTTCCTGTGTAACAGGCTGGAGAAGAGGCTGAATGGCCTCCTCCTGTTCCTGTGTAACAGGCTGGAGAAGGGTCTGAATGGGGCCTCCTCCTGTTCCTGTGTAACAGGCTGGAAAAGGGGCTGAATGGCCTCCTCCTGTTCCCTGTATAACAGGCTGGAGAAGGGGCTGAAGGGGGCCTCCTCCTGTTCCTGTGTAACAGGCTGGAGAAGGGGCTGAATGGGGCCTCCTCCTGTTCCATGTGGAACAGGCTGGAGAAGGGGCTGAATGGGGCCTCCTCCTGTTCCTGTGTAACAGGCTGGAGAAGGGGCTGAATGGGACCTCCTCCTCTTCCTGTGTAACAGGCTTGGCAAGGGGCTGAATGGCCTCCTCCTGTTCCTGTGTAACAGGCTGGAGAAGGGGCTGAATGGCCTCCTCCTGTTCCCTGTATAACAGGCTGGAGAAGGGGCTGAAAGGGGCCTCCTCCTGTTCCCATGTAACAGGCTGGAGAAGGGGCGGAATGGGGCCTCCTCCTGTTCCCTGTGTAACAGGCTGGAGAAGGGGCTGAATGGGGCCTCCTCCTGTTCCTGTGTAACAGGCTGGAGAAGGGGCTGAATGGCCCCCTCCTGTTCCTGTGTAACAGACAGGAGAAGGGGCTGAATGGGGCCGCCTCCTGTTCCTGTGTAACAGGCTGGAGAAGGGGCTGAATGGCCTCCTCCTGTTCCCTGTGTAACTGGCTGGAGCAGAGGCTAAATGGGGCCTCCTCCTGTTCCTCTGTAACAGGCTGGAGAAGGGGCTGAATGGGGCCTCCTCCTGTTCCTGTGTAACAGACTGGAGAAGGGGCTGAATGGGGCCTCCTCCTGTTCCTGTGTAACAGGCTGGAGAAGGGGCTGAATGGCCCCCTCCTGTTCCTGTGTAACAGGCTGGAGAAGGGGCTGAATGGGGCCTCCTCCTGTTCCTGTGTAAAAGGCTGGAGAAGGGGCTGAATGGGGCCTCCTCCTGTTCCTGTGTCACAGGCTGGAGAAGGGGCTGAATGGGACCTCCTCCTCTTCCTGTGTAACAGGCTGGAGAAGGGGCTGAATGGGGCCTCCTCCTGTACTTGTGTAACAGGCTGGAGAAGGGGCTGAATGGGGCCTCCTCCTGTTCCTGTGTAACAGGCTGGAGAAGGGGCTGAATGGGACCTCCACCTGTTCCTGTGTAACAGGCTGGAGAAGGGGCTGAATGGGGCCTCCTCCTGTTCCTGTGTAACAGTCTGGAGAAGGGGCTGAATGGGGCCTCCTCCTGTTCCTGTGTAACAGGCTGGAGAAGGGGCTGAATGGGGCCTCCTCCTGTTCAATATGTAACAGGCTGGGGAAGGGGCTGAATGGGGCCTCCTCCTGTTCCTCTGTAACAGGCTGGAGAAGGGGCTGAATGGCCGCCTCCTGTTCCTGTGTAACAGGCTGGAGAAGAGGCTGAATGGGGCCTCCTCCTGTTACTGTGTAACTGTCTGGAGAAGGGGCTGAAAGGGGCCTCCTCCTGTTCCTGTGTAATAGGCTGAAGGAGGGGCTGAATGGCCTCTTCCTGTTCCTGTGTAACAGGCAGGAGAAGGGGCTAAATGTCCTCCTCCTGTTCCTGTGTAAGAGGCTGGAGAAGGGGCTGCATGGGGCCTCCTCCTGTTCCTGTGTAACGGGCTGGAGAAGGGACTGAATGGGGCCTCCTCCTGTTCCTGTGTAACAGGCTGGAGAAGGGGCTGAATGGGGCCTCCTCCTGTTCCTGTGTAACAGGCTGGAGAAGGGACTGAATGGCCTCCTCCTGTTCCCTGTGTAACAGGCTGGAGAAGGGGCTGAATGGGGCCTCCTCCTGTTCCTGTGTAACAGGCTGGAAAAGGGGCTGAATGGCCTCCTCCTGTTCCTGTGACAGGCTGGAGAAGTGGCTGAATGGGGCCTCCTCCTGTTCCTGTGTAACAGGCTGGAGAAGGGGCTGAATGGCCTCCTCCTGTTCCTGTGTAACAGGCTGGAGAAGGGGCTGAATGGCCTCCACCTGTTCCTGTGTAACAGGCTGGAGAAGGGGCTGAATGGCCTCCTCCTGTTCCTGTGTAACAGGCCGGAGAAGAATGGGGCCTCCTCCTGTTCCTGTGTAACAGGCTGGAGAAGGGGCTGAATGGCCTCCTCCTGTTCCTGTGTAACAGGCTGGAGAAAAATGGGGCCTCCTCCTGTTCCTGTGTAACAGGCCGGAGAAGAATGGGGCCTCCTCCTGTTCCTGTGTAACAGGCTGGAGAAGGGGCTGAATGTGGCCTCCTCCTGTTCCTGTGTAACAGGCTGGAGAAGGGGCTGAATGGCCTCCTCCTGTTCCTGTGGAACAGGCTGGATAAGGGGCTGAGTGGCCTCCTCCTGTTACCTGTATAACAGGCTGGAGAAGGGGCTGAATGGGGCCTCCTCCTGTTCCTGTGTAACAGGCTGGAGAAGGGGCGGAATGGCCTCCTCCTGTTCCCTGTGTAACAGACTGGAGAAGGGGCTCAATGAGGCCGCCTCCTGTTCCTGTCTAACAGGCTGGAGAAGGGGCTGAATGGGGCCTCCTCCTGTTCCTGTGTAACAGGCTGGAGAAGGGGCTGAATGGGGCCTCCTCCTGTTCCTGTGTAACAGGCTGGAGAAGGGGCTGAATGGGGCCTCCTCCTGTTCCATGTGGAACAGGCTGGAGAAGGGGCTGAATGGGGCCTCCTCCTGTTCCTGTGTAACAGGCTGGAGAAGGGGCTGAATGGGACCTCCTCCTCTTCCTGTGTAACAGGCTTGGCAAGGGGCTGAATGGCCTCCTCCTGTTCCTGTGTAACAGGCTGGAGAAGGGGCTGAATGGCCTCCTCCTGTTCCCTGTATAACAGGCTGGAGAAGGGGCTGAAAGGGGCCTCCTCCTGTTCCCATGTAACAGGCTGGAGAAGGGGCGGAATGGGGCCTCCTCCTGTTCCCTGTGTAACAGGCTGGAGAAGGGGCTGAATGGGGCCTCCTCCTGTTCCTGTGTAACAGGCTGGAGAAGGGGCTGAATGGCCCCCTCCTGTTCCTGTGTAACAGACAGGAGAAGGGGCTGAATGGGGCCGCCTCCTGTTCCTGTGTAACAGGCTGGAGAAGGGGCTGAATGGCCTCCTCCTGTTCCCTGTGTAACTGGCTGGAGCAGAGGCTAAATGGGGCCTCCTCCTGTTCCTCTGTAACAGGCTGGAGAAGGGGCTGAATGGGGCCTCCTCCTGTTCCTGTGTAACAGACTGGAGAAGGGGCTGAATGGGGCCTCCTCCTGTTCCTGTGTAACAGGCTGGAGAAGGGGCTGAATGGCCCCCTCCTGTTCCTGTGTAACAGGCTGGAGAAGGGGCTGAATGGGGCCTCCTCCTGTTCCTGTGTAAAAGCCTGGAGAAGGGGCTGAATGGGGCCTCCTCCTGTTCCTGTGTCACAGGCTGGAGAAGGGGCTGAATGGGACCTCCTCCTCTTCCTGTGTAACAGGCTGGAGAAGGGGCTGAATGGGGCCTCCTCCTGTACTTGTGTAACAGGCTGGAGAAGGGGCTGAATGGGGCCTCCTCCTGTTCCTGTGTAACAGGCTGGAGAAGGGGCTGAATGGGACCTCCACCTGTTCCTGTGTAACAGGCTGGAGAAGGGGCTGAATGGGGCCTCCTCCTGTTCCTGTGTAACAGTCTGGAGAAGGGGCTGAATGGGGCCTCCTCCTGTTCCTGTGTAACAGGCTGGAGAAGGGGCTGAATGGGGCCTCCTCCTGTTCAATATGTAACAGGCTGGGGAAGGGGCTGAATGGGGCCTCCTCCTGTTCCTCTGTAACAGGCTGGAGAAGGGGCTGAATGGCCGCCTCCTGTTCCTGTGTAACAGGCTGGAGAAGAGGCTGAATGGGGCCTCCTCCTGTTACTGTGTAACTGTCTGGAGAAGGGGCTGAAAGGGGCCTCCTCCTGTTCCTGTGTAATAGGCTGAAGGAGGGGCTGAATGGCCTCTTCCTGTTCCTGTGTAACAGGCAGGAGAAGGGGCTAAATGTCCTCCTCCTGTTCCTGTGTAAGAGGCTGGAGAAGGGGCTGCATGGGGCCTCCTCCTGTTCCTGTGTAACGGGCTGGAGAAGGGACTGAATGGGGCCTCCTCCTGTTCCTGTGTAACAGGCTGGAGAAGGGGCTGAATGGGGCCTCCTCCTGTTCCTGTGTAACAGGCTGGAGAAGGGACTGAATGGCCTCCTCCTGTTCCCTGTGTAACAGGCTGGAGAAGGGGCTGAATGGGGCCTCCTCCTGTTCCTGTGTAACAGGCTGGAAAAGGGGCTGAATGGCCTCCTCCTGTTCCTGTGACAGGCTGGAGAAGTGGCTGAATGGGGCCTCCTCCTGTTCCTGTGTAACAGGCTGGAGAAGGGGCTGAATGGCCTCCTCCTGTTCCTGTGTAACAGGCTGGAGAAGGGGCTGAATGGCCTCCACCTGTTCCTGTGTAACAGGCTGGAGAAGGGGCTGAATGGCCTCCTCCTGTTCCTGTGTAACAGGCCGGAGAAGAATGGGGCCTCCTCCTGTTCCTGTGTAACAGGCTGGAGAAGGGGCTGAATGGCCTCCTCCTGTTCCTGTGTAACAGGCTGGAGAAAAATGGGGCCTCCTCCTGTTCCTGTGTAACAGGCCGGAGAAGAATGGGGCCTCCTCCTGTTCCTGTGTAACAGGCTGGAGAAGGGGCTGAATGTGGCCTCCTCCTGTTCCTGTGTAACAGGCTGGAGAAGGGGCTGAATGGCCTCCTCCTGTTCCTGTGGAACAGGCTGGATAAGGGGCTGAGTGGCCTCCTCCTGTTACCTGTATAACAGGCTGGAGAAGGGGCTGAATGGGGCCTCCTCCTGTTCCTGTGTAACAGGCTGGAGAAGGGGCGGAATGGCCTCCTCCTGTTCCCTGTGTAACAGACTGGAGAAGGGGCTCAATGAGGCCGCCTCCTGTTCCTGTCTAACAGGCTGGAGAAGGGGCTGAATGGGGCCTCCTCCTGTTCCTGTGTAACAGGCTGGAGAAGGGGCTGAATGGGGCCTCCTCCTGTTCCTGTGTAACAGGCTGGAGAAGGGGCTGAATGGGGCCTCCTCCTGTTCCTGTGTAACAGGCTGGAGAAGGGGCTGAATGGGGCCTCCTCCTGTTCCTGTGTAACAGGCTGGAGAAGGGGCTGAATGGGGCCTCCTCCTGTTCCCTGTGTAACAGGCTGGAGAAGGGGCTGAATGGGGCCTCCTCCTGTTCCTGTGTAACAGGCTGGAGAAGGGGCTGAATGGGGCCTCCTCCTGTTCCCTGTGTAACAGGCTGGAGAAGGGGCTGAATGGGGCCTCCTCCTGTTCCTGTGTAACAGGCTGGAGAAGGGGCTGAATGGCCTCCTCCTGTTCCCAGTGTAACAGGCTGGAGAAGGGGCTGAATGGGGCCTCCTCCTGTTCCTGTGTAACAGGCTGGAGAAGGGGCTGAATGGGGCCTCCTCCTGTTCCCTGTGTAACAGACTGGAGAAGGGGCTGAATGGGGCCGCCTCCTGTTCCTGTCTAACAGGCTGGAGAAGGGGCTGAATGGCCTCCTCCTGTTCCCTGTGTAACTGGCTGGAGAAGAGGCTAAATGGGGCCTCCTCCTGTTCCTGTGTAACAGGCTGGAGAAGGGGCTGAATGGGGCCTCCTCCTGTTCCTGTGTAACAGGCTGGAGAAGGGGCTGAATGGGGCCTCCTCCTGTTCCTGTGTAACAGACTGGAGAAGGGGCTGAATGGCCTTCACCTGTTCCTGTGTAACAGGCTGGAGAAGGGGCTGAATGGCCCCCTCCAGTTCCTGTGTAACAGGCTGGAGAAGGGGCTGAATGGGGCCTCCTCCTGTTCCTGTGTAACAGCCTGGTGTAGGGGCTGAATGGGGCCTCCTCCTGTTCCTGTGTAAAAGGCTGGAGAAGGGGCTGAATGGGGCCTCCTCCTGTTCCTGTGTAACAGGCTGGAGATGGGGCTGAATGGGGCCTCCTCCTGTTCCTGTGTAACAGACTGGAGAAGGGGCTGAATGGGGCGTCCTCCTGTTCCTGTGTAACAGGCTGGAGAAGGGGCTGAATGGGGCCTCCTCCTGTTCCTGTGTAACAGGCTGGAGAAGGGGCTGAATGGGGCCTCCTCCTGTTCCTGTGGAACAGGCTGGAGAAGGGGCTGAATGGGACCTCCACCTGTTCCTGTGTAACAGGCTGGAGAATGGGCTGAATGGGGCCTCCTCCTGTTCCTGTGTAACAGTCTGGAGAAGGGGCTGAATGGGGCCTCCTCCTGTTCCTGTGTAACAGGCTGGAGAAGGGGCTGAATGGGGCCTTCTCCTGTTCCTGTGTAACAGGCTGGAGAAGGGGCTGAATGGGACCTCCTCCTGTTCCCTATGTAACAGGCTGGAGAAGGGGCTGAATGGGGCCTCCTCCTGTTCCTGTGTAACAGGCTGGAGAAGGGGCTGAATGGCCCCCTCCTGTTCCTGTGTAACAGACAGGAGAAGGGGCTGAATGGGGCCGCCTCCTGTTCCTGTGTAACAGGCTGGAGAAGGGGCTGAATGGCCTCCTCCTGTTCCCTGTGTAACTGGCTGGAGCAGAGGCTAAATGGGGCCTCCTCCTGTTCCTCTGTAACAGGCTGGAGAAGGGGCTGAATGGGGCCTCCTCCTGTTCCTGTGTAACAGACTGGAGAAGGGGCTGAATGGGGCCTCCTCCTGTTCCTGTGTAACAGGCTGGAGAAGGGGCTGAATGGCCCCCTCCTGTTCCTGTGTAACAGGCTGGAGAAGGGGCTGAATGGGGCCTCCTCCTGTTCCTGTGTCACAGGCTGGAGAAGGGGCTGAATGGGACCTCCTCCTCTTCCTGTGTAACAGGCTGGAGAAGGGGCTGAATGGGGCCTCCTCCTGTACTTGTGTAACAGGCTGGAGAAGGGGCTGAATGGGGCCTCCTCCTGTTCCTGTGTAACAGGCTGGAGAAGGGGCTGAATGGGACCTCCACCTGTTCCTGTGTAACAGGCTGGAGAAGGGGCTGAATGGGGCCTCCTCCTGTTCCTGTGTAACAGTCTGGAGAAGGGGCTGAATGGGGCCTCCTCCTGTTCCTGTGTAACAGGCTGGAGAAGGGGCTGAATGGGGCCTCCTCCTGTTCAATATGTAACAGGCTGGGGAAGGGGCTGAATGGGGCCTCCTCCTGTTCCTCTGTAACAGGCTGGAGAAGGGGCTGAATGGCCGCCTCCTGTTCCTGTGTAACAGGCTGGAGAAGAGGCTGAATGGGGCCTCCTCCTGTTACTGTGTAACTGTCTGGAGAAGGGGCTGAAAGGGGCCTCCTCCTGTTCCTGTGTAATAGGCTGAAGGAGGGGCTGAATGGCCTCTTCCTGTTCCTGTGTAACAGGCAGGAGAAGGGGCTAAATGTCCTCCTCCTGT
Organism: Mustelus asterias; assembly: GCF_964213995.1. Classification (NCBI taxonomy): domain Eukaryota; kingdom Metazoa; phylum Chordata; class Chondrichthyes; order Carcharhiniformes; family Triakidae; genus Mustelus; species Mustelus asterias. Next base: position 74,443 of record NW_027590652.1, read on the forward strand.
TCCTGTGTAAGAGGCTGGAGAAGGGGCTGCATGGGGCCTCCTCCTGTTCCTGTGTAACGGGCTGGAGAAGGGACTGAATGGGGCCTCCTCCTGTTCCTGTGTAACAGGCTGGAGAAGGGGCTGAATGGGGCCTCCTCCTGTTCCTGTGTAACAGGCTGGAGAAGGGACTGAATGGCCTCCTCCTGTTCCCTGTGTAACAGGCTGGAGAAGGGGCTGAATGGGGCCTCCTCCTGTTCCTGTGTAACAGGCTGGAAAAGGGGCTGAATGGCCTCCTCCTGTTCCTGTGACAGGCTGGAGAAGTGGCTGAATGGGGCCTCCTCCTGTTCCTGTGTAACAGGCTGGAGAAGGGGCTGAATGGCCTCCTCCTGTTCCTGTGTAACAGGCTGGAGAAGGGGCTGAATGGCCTCCACCTGTTCCTGTGTAACAGGCTGGAGAAGGGGCTGAATGGCCTCCTCCTGTTCCTGTGTAACAGGCCGGAGAAGAATGGGGCCTCCTCCTGTTCCTGTGTAACAGGCTGGAGAAGGGGCTGAATGGCCTCCTCCTGTTCCTGTGTAACAGGCTGGAGAAAAATGGGGCCTCCTCCTGTTCCTGTGTAACAGGCCGGAGAAGAATGGGGCCTCCTCCTGTTCCTGTGTAACAGGCTGGAGAAGGGGCTGAATGTGGCCTCCTCCTGTTCCTGTGTAACAGGCTGGAGAAGGGGCTGAATGGCCTCCTCCTGTTCCTGTGGAACAGGCTGGATAAGGGGCTGAGTGGCCTCCTCCTGTTACCTGTATAACAGGCTGGAGAAGGGGCTGAATGGGGCCTCCTCCTGTTCCTGTGTAACAGGCTGGAGAAGGGGCGGAATGGCCTCCTCCTGTTCCCTGTGTAACAGACTGGAGAAGGGGCTCAATGAGGCCGCCTCCTGTTCCTGTCTAACAGGCTGGAGAAGGGGCTGAATGGGGCCTCCTCCTGTTCCTGTGTAACAGGCTGGAGAAGGGGCTGAATGGGGCCTCCTCCTGTTCCTGTGTAACAGGCTGGAGAAGGGGCTGAATGGGGCCTCCTCCTGTTCCTGTGTAACAGGCTGGAGAAGGGGCTGAATGGGGCCTCCTCCTGTTCCTGTGTAACAGGCTGGAGAAGGGGCTGAATGGGGCCTCCTCCTGTTCCCTGTGTAACAGGCTGGAGAAGGGGCTGAATGGGGCCTCCTCCTGTTCCTGTGTAACAGGCTGGAGAAGGGGCTGAATGGGGCCTCCTCCTGTTCCCTGTGTAACAGGCTGGAGAAGGGGCTGAATGGGGCCTCCTCCTGTTCCTGTGTAACAGGCTGGAGAAGGGGCTGAATGGCCTCCTCCTGTTCCCAGTGTAACAGGCTGGAGAAGGGGCTGAATGGGGCCTCCTCCTGTTCCTGTGTAACAGGCTGGAGAAGGGGCTGAATGGGGCCTCCTCCTGTTCCCTGTGTAACAGACTGGAGAAGGGGCTGAATGGGGCCGCCTCCTGTTCCTGTCTAACAGGCTGGAGAAGGGGCTGAATGGCCTCCTCCTGTTCCCTGTGTAACTGGCTGGAGAAGAGGCTAAATGGGGCCTCCTCCTGTTCCTGTGTAACAGGCTGGAGAAGGGGCTGAATGGGGCCTCCTCCTGTTCCTGTGTAACAGGCTGGAGAAGGGGCTGAATGGGGCCTCCTCCTGTTCCTGTGTAACAGACTGGAGAAGGGGCTGAATGGCCTTCACCTGTTCCTGTGTAACAGGCTGGAGAAGGGGCTGAATGGCCCCCTCCAGTTCCTGTGTAACAGGCTGGAGAAGGGGCTGAATGGGGCCTCCTCCTGTTCCTGTGTAACAGCCTGGTGTAGGGGCTGAATGGGGCCTCCTCCTGTTCCTGTGTAAAAGGCTGGAGAAGGGGCTGAATGGGGCCTCCTCCTGTTCCTGTGTAACAGGCTGGAGATGGGGCTGAATGGGGCCTCCTCCTGTTCCTGTGTAACAGACTGGAGAAGGGGCTGAATGGGGCGTCCTCCTGTTCCTGTGTAACAGGCTGGAGAAGGGGCTGAATGGGGCCTCCTCCTGTTCCTGTGTAACAGGCTGGAGAAGGGGCTGAATGGGGCCTCCTCCTGTTCCTGTGGAACAGGCTGGAGAAGGGGCTGAATGGGACCTCCACCTGTTCCTGTGTAACAGGCTGGAGAATGGGCTGAATGGGGCCTCCTCCTGTTCCTGTGTAACAGTCTGGAGAAGGGGCTGAATGGGGCCTCCTCCTGTTCCTGTGTAACAGGCTGGAGAAGGGGCTGAATGGGGCCTTCTCCTGTTCCTGTGTAACAGGCTGGAGAAGGGGCTGAATGGGACCTCCTCCTGTTCCCTATGTAACAGGCTGGAGAAGGGGCTGAATGGGTCCTCCTCCTGTTCCTGTGTAACAGGCTGGAGAAGGGGCTGAATGGGACCTCCTCCTGTTCCTGTGTAACCGGCTGGAGAAGGGGCTGAATGGCCTCCTCCTGTTCCAGTGTAACAGGCTGGAGAAGGGGCTGAATGGCCTCCTCCTTTTCCTGTGTAACAGGCTGGAGAAGGGGTGAATGGGGCCTCCTCCTGTTCCTGTGTAACAGGCTGGAGAAGGGGCTGAATGGGTCCTCCTCCTGTTCCTGTGTAACAGGCTGGAGAAGGGGCTGAATGGGACCTCCTCCTGTTCCTGTGTAACCGGCTGGAGAAGGGGCTGAATGGCCTCCTCCTGTTCCAGTGTAACAGGCTGGAGAAGGGGCTGAATGGCCTCCTCCTTTTCCTGTGTAACAGGCTGGAGGAGGGACTGAATGGGGCCTCCTCCTGTTCCTGTGTAACAGACTGGAGAAGGGGCTGAATGGGGCCTCCTCCTGTTCCTGTGTAACAGGCTGGTGTAGGGGCTGAATGGGGCCTCCTCCTGTTCCTGTGTAACAGGCTGGTGTAGGGGCTGAATGGGGCCTCCTCCTGTTCCTGTGTAACAGGCTGGAGAAGGGGCTGAATGGCCTCCTCCTGTTCCTGTGTAACAGGCTGGAGAAGGGGCTGAATGGCCTCCTCCTGTTCCTGTGTAACAGGCTGGAGAAGGGGCTGAATGGCCTCCACCTGTTCCTGTGTAACAGGCTGGAGAAGGGGCTGAATGGCCTCCTCCTGTTCCTGTGTAACAGGCTGGAGAAGGGGCTGAATGGCCTCCTCCTGTTCCTGTGTAACAGGCTGGAGAAGGGGCTGAATGGCCTCCTCCTGTTCCTGTGTAACAGGCTGGTGTAGGGGCTGAATGGGGCCTCCTCCTGTTCCTGTGACAGGCTGGAGAAGGGGCTGAATGGCCTCCTCCTGTTCCTGTGTAACAGGCTGAAGAAGGGGCTGAATGGCCTCCTCCTGTTCCTGTGTAACAGGCTGGAGAAGGGGCTGAATGGCCTCCACCTGTTCCTGTGTAACAGGCTGGAGAAGGGGCTGAATGGCCTCCTCCTGTTCCTGTGTAACAGGCCGGAGAAGAATGGGGCCTCCTCCTGTTCCTGTGTAACAGGCTGGAGAAGGGGCTGAATGGCCTCCTCCTGTTCCTGTGTAACAGGCTGGAGAAAAATGGGGCCTCCTCCTGTTCCTGTGTCACAGGCCGGAGAAGAATGGGGCCTCCTCCTGTTCCTGTGTAACAGGCTGGAGAAGGGGCTGAATGTGGCCTCCTCCTGTTCCTGTGTAACAGGCTGGAGAAGGGGCTGAATGGCCTCCTCCTGTTCCTGTGTAACAGGCTGGATAAGGGGCTGAGTGGCCTCCTCCTGTTACCTGTATAACAGGCTGGAGAAGGGGCTGAATGGGGCCTCCTCCTGTTCCTGTGTAACAGGCTGGAGAAGGGGCGGAATGGCCTCCTCCTGTTCCCTGTGTAACAGACTGGAGAAGGGGCTCAATGGGGCCGCCTCCTGTTCCTGTCTAACAGGCTGGAGAAGGGGCTGAATGGGGCCTCCTCCTGTTCCTGTGTAACAGGCTGGAGAAGGGGCTGAATGGGGCCTCCTCCTGTTCCTGTGTAACAGGCTGGAGAAGGGGCTGAATGGGGCCTCCTCCTGTTCCTGTGTAACAGGCTGGAGAAGGGGCTGAATGGGGCCTCCTCCTGTTCCTGTGTAACAGGCTGGAGAAGGGGCTGAATGGGGCCTCCTCCTGTTCCCTGTGTAACAGGCTGGAGAAGGGGCTGAATGGGGCCTCCTCCTGTTCCTGTGTAACAGGCTGGAGAAGGGGCTGAATGGGGCCTCCTCCTGTTCCCTGTGTAACAGGCTGGAGAAGGGGCTGAATGGGGCCTCCTCCTGTTCCTGTGTAACAGGCTGGAGAAGGGGCTGAATGGCCTCCTCCTGTTCCCAGTGTAACAGGCTGGAGAAGGGGCTGAATGGGGCCTCCTCCTGTTCCTGTGTAACAGGCTGGAGAAGGGGCTGAATGGGGCCTCCTCCTGTTCCCTGTGTAACAGACTGGAGAAGGGGCTGAATGGCCTCCTCCTGTTCCTGTGTAACAGGCTGGAGAAGGGGCTGAATGGCCTCCTCCTGTTCCCAGTGTAACAGGCTGGAGAAGGGGCTGAATGGGACCTCCACCTGTTCCTGTGTAACAGGCTGGAGAATGGGCTGAATGGGGCCTCCTCCTGTTCCTGTGTAACAGTCTGGAGAAGGGGCTGAATGGGGCCTCCTCCTGTTCCTGTGTAACAGGCTGGAGAAGGGGCTGAATGGGGCCTTCTCCTGTTCCTGTGTAACAGGCTGGAGAAGGGGCTGAATGGGACCTCCTCCTGTTCCCTATGTAACAGGCTGGAGAAGGGGCTGAATGGGTCCTCCTCCTGTTCCTGTGTAACAGGCTGGAGAAGGGGCTGAATGGGACCTCCACCTGTTCCTGTGTAACAGGCTGGAGAATGGGCTGAATGGGGCCTCCTCCTGTTCCTGTGTAACAGTCTGGAGAAGGGGCTGAATGGGGCCTCCTCCTGTTCCTGTGTAACAGGCTGGAGAAGGGGCTGAATGGGGCCTTCTCCTGTTCCTGTGTAACAGGCTGGAGAAGGGGCTGAATGGGACCTCCTCCTGTTCCCTATGTAACAGGCTGGAGAAGGGGCTGAATGGGTCCTCCTCCTGTTCCTGTGTAACAGGCTGGAGAAGGGGCTGAATGGGACCTCCTCCTGTTCCTGTGTAACCGGCTGGAGAAGGGGCTGAATGGCCTCCTCCTGTTCCAGTGTAACAGGCTGGAGAAGGGGCTGAATGGCCTCCTCCTTTTCCTGTGTAACAGGCTGGAGAAGGGGTGAATGGGGCCTTCTCCTGTTCCTGTGTAACAGGCTGGAGAAGGGGCTGAATGGGGCCTTCTCCTGTTCCTGTGTAACAGGCTGGAGAAGGGGCTGAATGGGGCCTCCTCCTGTTCCTGTGTAACAGGCTGGAGAAGGGGCTGAATGGGTCCTCCTCCTGTTCCTGTGTAACAGGCTGGAGAAGGGGCTGAATGGGACCTCCTCCTGTTCCTGTGTAACCGGCTGGAGAAGGGGCTGAATGGCCTCCTCCTGTTCCAGTGTAACAGGCTGGAGAAGGGGCTGAATGGCCTCCTCCTTTTCCTGTGTAACAGGCTGGAGGAGGGACTGAATGGGGCCTCCTCCTGTTCCTGTGTAACAGACTGGAGAAGGGGCTGAATGGGGCCTCCTCCTGTTCCTGTGTAACAGGCTGGTGTAGGGGCTGAATGGGGCCTCCTCCTGTTCCTGTGTAACAGGCTGGTGTAGGGGCTGAATGGGGCCTCCTCCTGTTCCTGTGTAACAGGCTGGAGAAGGGGCTGAATGGCCTCCTCCTGTTCCTGTGTAACAGCCTGGAGAAGGGGCTGAATGGGGCATCCTCCTGTTCCTGTGTAACAGGCTGGAGAAGGGGCTGAATGGGACTTCCACCTGTTCCTGTGTAACAGGCTGGAGAAGGGGCTGAATGGGGCCTCCTCCTGTTCCTGTGTAACAGTCTGGAGAAGGGGCTGAATGGGACCTCCTCCTGTTCCTGTGTAACAGGCTGGAGAAGGGGCTGAATGGGGCCTTCTCCTGTTCCTGTGTAACAGGCTGGAGAAGGGGCTGAATGGGACCTCCTCCTGTTCCTGTGTAACCGGCTGGAGAAGGGGCTGAATGGCCTCCTCCTGTTCCAGTGTAACAGGCTGGAGAAGGGGCTGAATGGCCTCCTCCTTTTCCTGTGTAACAGGCTGGAGAAGGGACTGAATGGGGCCTCCTCCTGTTCCTGTGTAACAGGCTGGAGAAGGGGCTGAATGGGACCTCCTCCTGTTCCTGTGTAACAGACTGGAGAAGGGGCTGAATGGGGCCTCCTCCTGTTCCTGTGTAACAGGCTGGGGAAGGGGCTGAATGGGGCCTCCTCCTGTTCCTGTGTAACAGGCTGGTGTAGGGGCTGAATGGGGCCTCCTCCTGTTCCTGTGTAACAGGCTGGAGAAGGGGCTGAATGGCCTCCTCCTGTTCCTGTGTAACAGGCTGGAGAAGGGGCTGAATGTGGCCTCCTCCTGTTCCTGTGTAACAGGCTGGAGAAGGGGCTGAATGGCCTCCTCCTGTTCCTGTGTAACAGGCTGGATAAGGGGCTGAGTGGCCTCCTCCTGTTACCTGTATAACAGGCTGGAGAAGGGGCTGAATGGGGCCTCCTCCTGTTCCTGTGTAACAGGCTGGAGAAGGGGCGGAATGGCCTCCTCCTGTTCCCTGTGTAACAGACTGGAGAAGGGGCTCAATGGGGCCGCCTCCTGTTCCTGTCTAACAGGCTGGAGAAGGGGCTGAATGGGGCCTCCTCCTGTTCCTGTGTAACAGGCTGGAGAAGGGGCTGAATGGGGCCTCCTCCTGTTCCTGTGTAACAGGCTGGAGAAGGGGCTGAATGGGGCCTCCTCCTGTTCCTGTGTAACAGGCTGGAGAAGGGGCTGAATGGGGCCTCCTCCTGTTCCTGTGTAACAGGCTGGAGAAGGGGCTGAATGGGGCCTCCTCCTGTTCCCTGTGTAACAGGCTGGAGAAGGGGCTGAATGGGGCCTCCTCCTGTTCCTGTGTAACAGGCTGGAGAAGGGGCTGAATGGGGCCTCCTCCTGTTCCCTGTGTAACAGGCTGGAGAAGGGGCTGAATGGGGCCTCCTCCTGTTCCTGTGTAACAGGCTGGAGAAGGGGCTGAATGGCCTCCTCCTGTTCCCAGTGTAACAGGCTGGAGAAGGGGCTGAATGGGGCCTCCTCCTGTTCCTGTGTAACAGGCTGGAGAAGGGGCTGAATGGGGCCTCCTCCTGTTCCCTGTGTAACAGACTGGAGAAGGGGCTGAATGGCCTCCTCCTGTTCCTGTGTAACAGGCTGGAGAAGGGGCTGAATGGCCTCCTCCTGTTCCCAGTGTAACAGGCTGGAGAAGGGGCTGAATGGGGCCTCCTCCTGTTCCTGTGGAACTGGCTGGAGAAGGGGCTGAATGGGACCTCCACCTGTTCCTGTGTAACAGGCTGGAGAATGGGCTGAATGGGGCCTCCTCCTGTTCCTGTGTAACAGTCTGGAGAAGGGGCTGAATGGGGCCTCCTCCTGTTCCTGTGTAACAGGCTGGAGAAGGGGCTGAATGGGGCCTTCTCCTGTTCCTGTGTAACAGGCTGGAGAAGGGGCTGAATGGGACCTCCTCCTGTTCCCTATGTAACAGGCTGGAGAAGGGGCTGAATGGGTCCTCCTCCTGTTCCTGTGTAACAGGCTGGAGAAGGGGCTGAATGGGACCTCCTCCTGTTCCTGTGTAACCGGCTGGAGAAGGGGCTGAATGGCCTCCTCCTGTTCCAGTGTAACAGGCTGGAGAAGGGGCTGAATGGCCTCCTCCTTTTCCTGTGTAACAGGCTGGAGAAGGGGTGAATGGGGCCTTCTCCTGTTCCTGTGTAACAGGCTGGAGAAGGGGCTGAATGGGGCCTTCTCCTGTTCCTGTGTAACAGGCTGGAGAAGGGGCTGAATGGGGCCTCCTCCTGTTCCTGTGTAACAGGCTGGAGAAGGGGCTGAATGGGTCCTCCTCCTGTTCCTGTGTAACAGGCTGGAGAAGGGGCTGAATGGGACCTCCTCCTGTTCCTGTGTAACCGGCTGGAGAAGGGGCTGAATGGCCTCCTCCTGTTCCAGTGTAACAGGCTGGAGAAGGGGCTGAATGGCCTCCTCCTTTTCCTGTGTAACAGGCTGGAGGAGGGACTGAATGGGGCCTCCTCCTGTTCCTGTGTAACAGACTGGAGAAGGGGCTGAATGGGGCCTCCTCCTGTTCCTGTGTAACAGGCTGGTGTAGGGGCTGAATGGGGCCTCCTCCTGTTCCTGTGTAACAGGCTGGTGTAGGGGCTGAATGGGGCCTCCTCCTGTTCCTGTGTAACAGGCTGGAGAAGGGGCTGAATGGCCTCCTCCTGTTCCTGTGTAACAGCCTGGAGAAGGGGCTGAATGGGGCATCCTCCTGTTCCTGTGTAACAGGCTGGAGAAGGGGCTGAATGGGACTTCCACCTGTTCCTGTGTAACAGGCTGGAGAAGGGGCTGAATGGGGCCTCCTCCTGTTCCTGTGTAACAGTCTGGAGAAGGGGCTGAATGGGACCTCCTCCTGTTCCTGTGTAACAGGCTGGAGAAGGGGCTGAATGGGGCCTTCTCCTGTTCCTGTGTAACAGGCTGGAGAAGGGGCTGAATGGGACCTCCTCCTGTTCCTGTGTAACCGGCTGGAGAAGGGGCTGAATGGCCTCCTCCTGTTCCAGTGTAACAGGCTGGAGAAGGGGCTGAATGGCCTCCTCCTTTTCCTGTGTAACAGGCTGGAGAAGGGACTGAATGGGGCCTCCTCCTGTTCCTGTGTAACAGGCTGGAGAAGGGGCTGAATGGGACCTCCTCCTGTTCCTGTGTAACAGACTGGAGAAGGGGCTGAATGGGGCCTCCTCCTGTTCCTGTGTAACAGGCTGGGGAAGGGGCTGAATGGGGCCTCCTCCTGTTCCTGTGTAACAGGCTGGTGTAGGGGCTGAATGGGGCCTCCTCCTGTTCCTGTGTAACAGGCTGGAGAAGGGGCTGAATGGCCTCCTCCTGTTCCTGTGTAACAGGCTGGAGAAGGGGCTGAATGTGGCCTCCTCCTGTTCCTGTGTAACAGGCTGGAGAAGGGGCTGAATGGCCTCCTCCTGTTCCTGTGTAACAGGCTGGATAAGGGGCTGAGTGGCCTCCTCCTGTTACCTGTATAACAGGCTGGAGAAGGGGCTGAATGGGGCCTCCTCCTGTTCCTGTGTAACAGGCTGGAGAAGGGGCGGAATGGCCTCCTCCTGTTCCCTGTGTAACAGACTGGAGAAGGGGCTCAATGGGGCCGCCTCCTGTTCCTGTCTAACAGGCTGGAGAAGGGGCTGAATGGGGCCTCCTCCTGTTCCTGTGTAACAGGCTGGAGAAGGGGCTGAATGGGGCCTCCTCCTGTTCCTGTGTAACAGGCTGGAGAAGGGGCTGAATGGGGCCTCCTCCTGTTCCTGTGTAACAGGCTGGAGAAGGGGCTGAATGGGGCCTCCTCCTGTTCCTGTGTAACAGGCTGGAGAAGGGGCTGAATGGGGCCTCCTCCTGTTCCCTGTGTAACAGGCCGGAGAAGGGGCTGAATGGGGCCTCCTCCTGTTCCTGTGTAACAGGCTGGAGAAGGGGCTGAATGGGGCCTCCTCCTGTTCCCTGTGTAACAGGCTGGAGAAGGGGCTGAATGGGGCCTCCTCCTGTTCCTGTGTAACAGGCTGGAGAAGGGGCTGAATGGCCTCCTCCTGTTCCCAGTGTAACAGGCTGGAGAAGGGGCTGAATGGGGCCTCCTCCTGTTCCTGTGTAACAGGCTGGAGAAGGGGCTGAATGGGGCCTCCTCCTGTTCCCTGTGTAACAGACTGGAGAAGGGGCTGAATGGCCTCCTCCTGTTCCTGTGTAACAGGCTGGAGAAGGGGCTGAATGGCCTCCTCCTGTTCCCAGTGTAACAGGCTGGAGAAGGGGCTGAATGGGGCCTCCTCCTGTTCCTGTGGAACTGGCTGGAGAAGTGGCTGAATGGGACCTCCACCTGTTCCTGTGTAACAGGCTGGAGAATGGGCTGAATGGGGCCTCCTCCTGTTCCTGTGTAACAGTCTGGAGAAGGGGCTGAATGGGGCCTCCTCCTGTTCCTGTGTAACAGGCTGGAGAAGGGGCTGAATGGGGCCTTCTCCTGTTCCTGTGTAACAGGCTGGAGAAGGGGCTGAATGGGACCTCCTCCTGTTCCCTATGTAACAGGCTGGAGAAGGGGCTGAATGGGTCCTCCTCCTGTTCCTGTGTAACAGGCTGGAGAAGGGGCTGAATGGGACCTCCTCCTGTTCCTGTGTAACCGGCTGGAGAAGGGGCTGAATGGCCTCCTCCTGTTCCAGTGTAACAGGCTGGAGAAGGGGCTGAATGGCCTCCTCCTTTTCCTGTGTAACAGGCTGGAGAAGGGGTGAATGGGGCCTTCTCCTGTTCCTGTGTAACAGGCTGGAGAAGGGGCTGAATGGGGCCTTCTCCTGTTCCTGTGTAACAGGCTGGAGAAGGGGCTGAATGGGGCCTCCTCCTGTTCCTGTGTAACAGGCTGGAGAAGGGGCTGAATGGGTCCTCCTCCTGTTCCTGTGTAACAGGCTGGAGAAGGGGCTGAATGGGACCTCCTCCTGTTCCTGTGTAACCGGCTGGAGAAGGGGCTGAATGGCCTCCTCCTGTTCCAGTGTAACAGGCTGGAGAAGGGGCTGAATGGCCTCCTCCTTTTCCTGTGTAACAGGCTGGAGGAGGGACTGAATGGGGCCTCCTCCTGTTCCTGTGTAACAGACTGGAGAAGGGGCTGAATGGGGCCTCCTCCTGTTCCTGTGTAACAGGCTGGTGTAGGGGCTGAATGGGGCCTCCTCCTGTTCCTGTGTAACAGGCTGGTGTAGGGGCTGAATGGGGCATCCTCCTGTTCCTGTGTAACAGGCTGGAGAAGGGGCTGAATGGGGCATCCTCCTGTTCCTGTGTAACAGGCTGGAGAAGGGGCTGAATGGGACTTCCACCTGTTCCTGTGTAACAGGCTGGAGAAGGGGCTGAATGGGGCCTCCTCCTGTTCCTGTGTAACAGTCTGGAGAAGGGGCTGAATGGGACCTCCTCCTGTTCCTGTGTAACAGGCTGGAGAAGGGGCTGAATGGGGCCTTCTCCTGTTCCTGTGTAACAGGCTGGAGAAGGGGCTGAATGGGACCTCCTCCTGTTCCTGTGTAACCGGCTGGAGAAGGGGCTGAATGGCCTCCTCCTGTTCCAGTGTAACAGGCTGGAGAAGGGGCTGAATGGCCTCCTCCTTTTCCTGTGTAACAGGCTGGAGAAGGGACTGAATGGGGCCTCCTCCTGTTCCTGTGTAACAGGCTGGAGAAGGGGCTGAATGGGACCTCCTCCTGTTCCTGTGTAACAGACTGGAGAAGGGGCTGAATGGGGCCTCCTCCTGTTCCTGTGTAACAGGCTGGGGAAGGGGCTGAATGGGGCCTCCTCCTGTTCCTGTGTAACAGGCTGGTGTAGGGGCTGAATGGGGCCTCCTCCTGTTCCTGTGTAACAGGCTGGAGAAGGGGCTGAATGGCCTCCTCCTCTTCCTGTGTAACAGCCTGGAGAAGGGGCTGAATGGGGCCTCCTCCTGTTCCTGTGTAACAGACTGGACAAGGGGCTGAATGGCATCCTCCTGTTCCCTGTATAACAGGCTGGAAAAGGGGCTGAATGGGGCCTCCTCCTGTTCCTGTGGAACAGTCTGGAGAAGGGGCTGAATGGGGCCTCCTCCTGTTCCCTGTGTAACAGGCTGGAAAAGGGGCTGAATGGGGCCTCCTCCTGTTCCTGTGGAACAGTCTGGAGAAGGGGCTGAATGGGGCCTCCTCCTGTTCCCTGTGTAACAAGCTGGGGAAGAGGCTGAATGGGGCCTCCTCCTGTTCCCTGTGTAACAGGCTGGAGAAGGTGCTGAATGGGGCCTCCTCCTGTTCCCTGTGTAACAGGCTGGAGAAGGTGCTGAATGGGGCCTCCTCCTGTTCCCTGTGTAACAAGCTGGGGAAGGGGCTGAATGGCCTCCTCCTGTTCCTTGTAACAAAGAACAAAGAAAATTACAGCACAGGAACAGGCCCTTCGGCCCTCCAAGCCTGCACCGACCATGCTGCCCGACTGAACTAAAACCCCCTACCCTTCCGGGGACCAGATCCCTCTATTCCCATCCTATTCATGTATTTGTTAAGACGCCCCTTAAAAGTCACGATCATATCCGCTTCCACTCCCTCCCCCTGCAGCGAGTTCCAGGCACCCACCACCCTCTGTGTAAAACATCTGCCTCATACATCTCCTTTAAACCTTGTCCCTCGCACCTTAAACCTGTACCTCTCGTAATGGACTCTTCCTCCCTGGGAAAAAGCTTCTGACTATCCACTCTGTCCATGCCTCTCATAATCTTGCAGACTTCTATCAGCTCTCCCCTCAACCTCCATCACTCCAGTGAGAACAAACCGAGTTTCTCCAACCTCTCCTCATAGCTAATGCCCTCCATACCAGGTAACATCCTGGTAAATCTTTACTGTACCCTCTCCAAAGCCTCCACATCCTTCCGGCAGTGTGGCGACCAGAATTGAACACTATATTCCAAGTGCGGTATAACTCAGGTTCTATAAAGCTGCAACACGACTTGCCAATTTTTAAACTCAATACCCTGGCCGATGAAGGCAAGCATGCCGTATGCCTTCTTGACTACCTTCTCCACCTGCGTTGCCACTTTCAGTGACCTGTGTACCTGTACACCTAGATCCCTCTGCCTATCAATACTCTTAAGGGTTCTGCCATTTACTGTATATTTCCTATCTGTATTAGACCTTCCAAAATGCATTACCTCACATTTGTCCGGATTAAACTCCATCTGCCATCTCTCCGCCCAAGTCTCCAACTGATCTATATCCTGCTGTAACCTCCGATGGTGCTCATCGCTATCCGCAAATTCACCAAACTTTGTGTGGTCCGCAAACTTACGAATCAATCCAGTTACATTTTCATCGAAATGAATTATAATATATTACAAACAGCAAAGGTCCCAGCACCGATCCCTGAGGAACACCACTTGTCACAGCCCTCCATTCAGAAATGCTGGACAGGCTGGAGAAGGGGCTGAATGGGGCCTCCTCCTGTTCCTGTGTAACAGGCTGGAGAAGGGGCTGAATGGCCTCCTCCTGTTCCTGTGTAACAGGCTGGAGAAGGGGCTGAATGGGGCCTCCTCCTGTTCCTGTGTAACAGGCTGGAGAAGGGGCTGAATGGGGCCTCCTCCTGTTCCTGTGTAACAGCCTGGAGAAGGGGATGAACATAGAACATAGAACATTACAGCGCAGTACAGGCCCTTCGGCCCTCAATGTTGCGCCGACCAGTGAAACCAATCAAAAGCCTCTCTAACCTACACGATTCCAATATCATCCATATGTTTATCCAATAACCATTTGAATGCCCTTAATGTTGACGAGTCCACTACTGCTGCAGGCAGGGCATTCCACGCCCTTACTACTCTCTGAGTAAAGAACCTACCTCTAACATCTGTCCTATATCTCTCACCCCTCAATTTAAAGCTATGTCCCCTCGTGTTAGCCATCACCATCCAAGGAAAAAGGCTCTCACTATCCACCCTATCTAATCCTCTGATCATCTTGTATGCCTCTATTAAGTCACCTCTTAACCTTCTTCTCTCTGACGAAAACAGCCTCAAGTCCCTCAGCCTTTCCTCATAAGACCTTCCCACCATACCAGGCAACATCCTAGTAAATCTCCTCTGCACTCTTTCCAACGCTTCCACATCTTTCCTATAATGCTGGGGGAGAGGGGTTTCTGAATGACAGTGTGAGGGAGCTGGATTAACATCAGTACAGATACAGTCAGTAACACAGGGTGCTGGGGGAGAGGGGTACTGAGTGGCAGTGTGAGGGAGCTGGATTAACATCAGTACAGATACAGTCAGTAACACAGGTTGCTGGGGGGAGAGGGGTTACTGAGTGACAGTGTGAGGGAGCTGGATTAACATCAGTAAAGATACAGTCAGTAACACAGGGTGCTGGGGGAGAGGGGTCACTGAGTGACAGTGTGAGGGAGCTGGATTAACATCAGTACAGATACAGTCAGTAACACAGGGTGCTGGGGGAGAGGGGTTACTCAGTGACAGTGTGAGGGAGCTGGATTAACATCAGTACAGATACAGTCAGTAACACAGGGTGCTGGGGGAGAGGGGTACTGAGTGGCAGTGTGAGGGAGCTGGATTAACATCAGTACAGATACAGTCAGTAACACAGGTTGCTGGGGGGAGAGGGGTACTGAGTGGCAGTGTGAGGGAGCTGGATTAACATCAGTACAGATACAGTCAGTAACACAGGGTGCTGGGGGAGAGGGGTTCCTGAGTGACAGTGTGAGGGAGCTGGATTAACATCAGTGCAGATACAGTCAGTAACACAGGGTGCTGGGGGGAGAGGGGCTACTGAGTGACAGTGTGAGGGAGCTGGATTAACATCAGTACAGATACAGTCAGTAACACAGGGTGCTGGGGGAGAGGGGTACTGAGTGGCAGTGTGAGGGAGCTGGATTAACATCAGTACAGATACAGTCAGTAACACAGGTTGCTGGGGGGAGAGGGGTACTGAGTGGCAGTGTGAGGGAGCTGGATTAACATCAGTACAGATACAGTCAGTAACACAGGGTGCTGGGGGAGAGGGGTTACTCAGTGACAGTGTGAGGGAGCTGGATTAACATCAGTACAGATACAGTCAGTAACACAGGGTGCTGGGGGAGAGGGGTTACTCAGTGACAGTGTGAGGGAGCTGGATTAACATCAGTACAGATACAGTCAGTAACACAGGGTGCTGGGGGGAGAGGGGTTACTGAGTGACAGTGTGAGGGAGCTGGATTAACATCAGTACAGATACAGTCAGTAACACAGGGTGCTGGGGGAGAGGGGTTACTGAGTGACAGTGTGAGGGAGCTGGATTAACATCAGTACAGATACAGTCAGTAACACAGGGTGCTGGGGGGAGAGGGGTTACTGAGTGACAGTATGACGGAGCTGGATTAACATTAGAACATAGAACATAGAACAGTACAGCACAGAACAGGCCCTTCGGCCCACAACGTTGTGCCGAACTTTATCTGAAACCAAGATCAAGCTATCCCACTCCCTATCATCCTGGTCTGCTCCATGTGCCTATCCAATAACCGCTTAAATATTCCTAAAGTGTCTGACTCCACTATCACTGCAGGCAGTCCATTCCACATCTCAAACACTCTCTGCATAAAGAACCTACCTCTAATATCCTTCCTGTATCTCACACCACGAACCCTATAGTTATGCCCCCTTGTAATAGCTCCATCCACCCGAGGTAATAGTCTTTGAACGTTCACTCTATCTATCCCCTTCATCATTTTATAAACCTCTATTAAGTCTCCCCTCAGCCTCCTCCGCTCCAGAGAGAACAACCCTAGCTCCCTCAACCATTCCTCATAAGACCTACCCTCCAAACCAGGCAGCATCCTGGTAAATCTCCTCTGCACTCTTTCCAGCACTTCCACATCCTTCTTATAGTGAGGTGACCAGAACTGCACACAATATTCCAAATGTGGTCTCACCAAGGTCCTGTACAGTTGCAGCATAACCCCACGGCTCTTAAACTCCAACCCCCTGTTAATAAAAGCTAACACACTACAGGCCTTCTTCACAGCTCTATCCACTTGAGTGGCAACCTTTAGAGATCTGTGGATATGAACCCCAAGATCTCTCTGTTCCTCCACAGTCTTCAGAACCCTACCTTTGACCCTGTAATCCACATTTAAATTAGTCCTACCAAAATGAATCACCTCACATTTATCAGGGTTAAACTCCATTTGCCATTTTTCGGCCCAGCTTTGCATCCTATCTATGTCTCTTTGCAGCCTACAACAGCCCTCCACCTCATCCACTACTCCACCAATCTTGGTGTCATCAGCAAATTTACTGATCCACCCTTCAGCCCCCTCCTCTAGGTCATTAATAAAAATCACAAAGAGCAGAGGACCAAGCACTGATCCCTGCGGCACTCCGCTAGCAACCTGCCTCCAATCCGAAAATTTTCCATCCACCAACACCCTCTGTCTTCGATCAGACAGCCAGTTACCTATCCAATCGGCCAACTTTCCCTCTATCCCACACCTCCTCACTTTCATCATAAGCCGACCATGGGGGACCTTATCAAATGCCTCACTAAAATCCATGTATATGACATCAACTGCCCTACCTTCATCAACACACTTAGTTACCTCCTCAAAAAATTCTATCAAATTTGTGAGGCACGACTTGCCCTTCACGAATCCGTGCTGACTCTCCCGGATTAGTCCGCATCTTTCTAAATGGTCGTAAATCCCATCTCTAAGGACCTTTTCCATCAATTTACCAACCACCGAAGTAAGACTAACCGGTCTATAATTACCAGGGTCATTTCTATTCCCTTTCTTAAACAGAGGAACAACATTCGCCATTCTCCAGTCCTCTGGCACCATCCCCGTGGACAGCGAGGACCCAAAGATCAAAGCCAAAGGCTCTGCAATCTCATCCCTTGCCTCCGAAGGAATCCTAGGATACATTTCATCAGGCCCAGGGGACTTATCGACCTTCAGTTTATTCAAAACTGCCAATACATCCTCCCACCGAACATCTATTGCCTCCAGCCTATTAGCCTGTACCAACTTCTCTTCCTCAAAAACATGGCCCCTCTCCTTGGTGAACACTGAAGAAAAGTATTCATTCATCACCTCGCCTATCTCTACTGACTCCATACACAAGTTCCCACTACTGTCCTTGACCGGCCCTAACCTCACCCTGGTCATTCTTTTATTCCTCACATAAGAGTAAAAAGCCTTGGGGTTTTCCTTGATCCGACCCGCCAAGGACTTCTCGTGTCCCCTCCTAGCTCTCCAAAGCCCCTTTTTCAGCTCATTCCTTGCTAACTTGTAACCCTCAATCGAGCCATCTGAACCTTGTTTCCTCATCCCTACATAAGCTTCCCTCTTCCTTTTCACAAGACATTCCACCTCTTTTGTGAACCATGGTTCCCTCACTCGGCCATTTCCTCCCTGCCTGACAGGGACATACCTATCAAGGACATCCAGTATTTGTTCCTTGAAAAAGTTCCACTTTTCATTAGTTCCTTTCCCTGACAGTTTCTGTTCCCAACTTATGCCTCCTAATTATTCCCTAATCGCATCATAATTACCTCTCCCCCAATTGTAAACCTTGCCCTGCCGTACGGCCCTATCCCTCTCCATTGCAATAACAAAAGACACCGAATTGTGGTCACTATCTCCAAAGTGCTCTCCCACAACCAAATCTAACACTTGGCCCGGTTCATTTCCCAGTACCAAATCCAATGTGGCCTCACCTCTTGTCAGCCTATCCACATATTGTGTCAGGAAACCCTCCTGCACACACTGCACAAAAACTGCCCCATCCAAACTATTTGACCTACAAAGGTTCCAATCAATATTTGGAAAGTTAAAGTCCCCCATGACAACTACCCTGTGACCCCTACACATATCCATAATCTGCTTAGCAATTTCTTTCTCCACATCTCTATTACTATTTGGGGGCCTATAGTAAACTCCTAACAATGTGACCGCTCCTTTCCCATTTCTAACCTCAGCCCATATTACCTCAGTGTGCAGATCCCCCTCGAAGTGCCTTTCCGCAGCCGTTAAACTATTAGTAGAGATACAGTCAGTAACACAGGGTGCTGGGGGAGAGAGGTTACTGAGTGACAGTGTGAGGGAGCTGGATTAACATCAGTACAGCTACAGTCAGTAACACAGGGTGCTGGGGGAGAGGGGTTACTGAGTGACAGTGTAAGGGAGCTGGATTAACATCAGTACAGATACAGTCAGTAACACAGGGTGCTGGGGGGAGAGGGGTTACTGAGTGACAGTGTGAGGGAGCTGGATTAACATCAGTACAGATACAGTCAGTAACACAGGGTTGTGGGGTGAGAGAGGGGTTGCTGAGTGACAGTGTGAGGGAGCTGGATTAACATCAGTACAGATACAGTCAGTAACACAGGGTGCTGGGGGGAGAGGGGTTACTGAGTGACAGTGTGAGGGAGCTGGATTAACATCAGTACAGACACAGTCAGTAACACAGGGTGCTGGGGGGAGAGGGGGTTACTGAGTGACAGTGTGAGGGAGCTGGATAAACATCAGTACAGATACAGTCAATAACACAGGGTGGTGGGGTGAGAGAGGGGTTACTGAGTGACAGTCTGAGGGAGCTCATTGTTCCACAGGAGCAGGCTGAGGTTAAGGGAGCTTGTTTTGTGCATTATATTTATTTATTTTTCTGTTAACTTTGTGAAAAAATTCAGAGGGTTTTTTCCAAACAGGAAGTAGGCCCAGCAGCAGCCTGGGAAGGTTTTGGAGGGTTTAAAAGTAGGGCGCACTTTTGAGCGGGCAGCGTTGTTAGCGGGCAGCGGACTGAGCAGGGGGCAGAGTGAGAGCTGAAGGGCTTTGGCTCAAAACGGGCTTCGGCCAGAACAGGCAAAATCGAGAGGAGGTTTTTTTCTTTTTCAGAAAGTTTATTCCTGTTTTTCGTCAGAATTTCAAAAAAATGCCAGGCAAGATGTTGGAATGCTCCTCCTGCAGGATGTGGGAGATCAGGGAGACCTCCGGTGTCCCTGACAACAACACCTGCAAAGGATGGATCCAGCTACAGCTGCTGGCAAAGCGTGTTAGGGAACTGGAGAAGGAGTTTGATTACCTCCATCTAATTCGGGAGAATGAGGAGTTTATAGACAGTAGCTTTAGGGAGGTAGTTACACCTAAGCAGCAGAGCACAGGAAATTGGGTTACTGTAAGGAGAGGAAATGGCAGTGTGAAAGGACAGACAGAGCAGGGTTCCCCTGTGGCCATACCCCTCCACAACAGGTATACTGAATTGGATACTGTTGTGGGAGATGCTTTACCTGGGACAAGCTGCGACAGCCGGAACTCTGATACTGAGTCTGGTTCTACAGCGCAAAAGGGTGGGATGAAGAAGAGGAGAGCAGTAGTGATAGGGGACTCGATGGTCAGAGGTACGGACAGGAGGTTCTGTGGTCGGGACAGAGACTCCCGCATGGTTTGTTACCTCCCGGGTGCCAGGGTCAGCGATGTCTCCGATCGCGTGCACAGCGTTCTAAAGTGGGAAGGTGATCAGCCAGATGTCGTGGTCCACATCGGTACCAATGACGTGAGAAGGAAGAGTGAGGAGGTCCTAAAGAGTGAGTACAAAGAGCTTGGAAGGAAGTTAAAAAGCAGGACCCCGAGGGTAGTCATCTCAGGATTGCTACCTGAGCCACATGCCAGTGAGGGCAGGAGTACGATGCTTGGGCGGATGAACACGTGGCTGAGGAACTGGTGCAGGGGGCAGGGTTTCCAATTCTTGGATCATTGGGACCTCTTCTGGGGCAGGTGGGACCTGTACAAGAGAGACGAGTTACACCCAAACTACAAGGGGACCAATATACTTGCAGGGAGATTTGCTAGTGTTATTGGGGAGCGTTTAAACTAGATTTGCAGGGGGGTGGGAACCAGAGTGCCAGAGCAGATAGTGGAGCAGGGGTAAAAAGACAGGTTAGTTCAAGCAAAATCACAAATGGAAGGGTAGAGTGTGGTGGAAATAATTTTTTGAGGTGTGTCTATTTCAATGCCAGGAGTATTGTGGGGAAGGCAGATGAGCTGAAGGCGTGGATAGACACATGGAAATATGACATTATAGCCATGAGTGAAACTTGGCTACAGGAGGGGCAGGACTGGCAGCTCAATGTTCCAGGGTTCCAATGTTTCAGGCGGGATAGAGACTGAGGGATAAAAGGTGGGGGGGTGGCATTGTTGGTCGGGGAAAATGTTACAGCGGTACTCATCCAGACACACGGAACAGCCATGGGGACCAAATTCGCACCTCAATATGCCAACATCTTCATGCACAGGTTCGAACAAGACTTCTTCACCGCACGGGACCTTCAACCGATGCTATACACTAGATACATCGATGATATTTTCTTCCTTTGGACTCATGGTGAACAATCACTGAAACAACTCTATGATGACATCAACAAGTTCCATCCCACCATCAGACTCACCATAGACTACTCTCCGGAATCGGTTGCATTCTTGGACACACGCATCTCCATTAAGGACGGTCACCTCAGCACCTCACTGTAGCGCAAGCCCACGGATAACCTCACGATGCTCCACTTCTCCAGCTTCCACCCTAAACACGTTAAAGAAGCCATCCCCTACGGACAAGCCCTCCGAATAAACAGGATCTGCTCGGATGAGGAGGATCGCAACAGACACCTCCAGACGCTGAAAGATGCCCTCATAAGAACAGGATATGGCGCTCGACTCATCGATCAACAGTTCCAACGCGCCACAGCGAAAAACCGCACCAACCTGCTCAGAAGACAAACACGGGACACAGTGGACAGAGTACCCTTCGTTGTCCAGTACTTCCGCGGAGCGGAGAAGCTACGGCATCTCCTCCGGAGCCTTCAACATGTCATTGATGAAGACGAACATCTCACCAAGGCCATCCCCACACCCCCACTTCTTGCCTTCAAACAACCGCACAACCACAAACAGACCATTGTCCGCAGCAAACTACCCAGCCTTCAGGAGAACAGTGACCATGACACCACACAACCCTGCCACAGCAACCTCTGCAAGACGTGCCGGATCATCGACACAGATGCCATCATCTCACGTGAGAACACCATCCACCAGGTACACAGTACATACTCTTGCAACTCGGCCAACGTTGTCTACCTGATACGCTGCAAGAAATGATGTCCCGAGGCATGGTACATTGGGGAAACTATGCAGACGCTGCGACAACGGATGAATGAACACCGCTCGACAATCACCAGGCAAGACTGTTCTCTTCCTGTTGGGGAGCACTTCAGCAGTCACGGGCATTCGGCCTCTGATATTCGGGTAAGCGTTCTCCAAGGCGGCCTTCCCGACACACGATGGCGCAGAGTCGCTGAGCAGAAACTGATAGCCAAGTTCCGCACACACGAGGACGGCCTCAACCGGGATATTGGGTTCATGTCACACTAGCTGTAACCCCCACAGTTGCCTGGACCTGCCGAGTTTCACTGGCTGTCTTGTCTGGAGACAACACACATCTTTTTAGCCTGTCTTGATGCTCTCTCCACTCACGTTGTTTTGTTTCTAAAAGACTTGATTAGCAGTAAGTATTCGCATTCCAACCATTATTCATGTAAATTGAGTCTGTGTCTTTATATGCCCTATTTGTGAACAGAATTCCCACTCACCTGAAGAAGGGGCTTGGAGCTCTGAAAGTTTGTGTGGCTTTTGCTACGAAATAATCCTGTTGAACTTTCACCTGGTGTTGTTAAACTTCTTACTGTGTTTACCCCAGTCCAACGCCGGCATCTCCACATCACAGCTTTTATTAACAGGGGGTTGGAGTTTAAGAGCCGTGGGGTTATGCTGCAACTGTACAGGACCTTGGTGAGACCACATTTGGAATATTGTGTGCAGTTCTGGTCACCTCACTATAAGAAGGATGTGGAAGCGCTGGAAAGAGTGCAGAGGAGATTTACCAGGATGCTGCCTGGTTTGGAGGGTAGGTCTTATGAGGAAAGGTTGAGGGAGCTAGGGCTGTTCTCTCTGGAGCGGAGGAGGCTGAGGGGAGACTTAATAGAGGTTTATAAAATGATGAAGGGGATAGATAGAGTGAACGTTCAAAGACTATTTCCTCGTGTGGATGGAGCTATTACAAGGGGGCATAACTATAGGGTTCATGGTGGGAGATATAGGAAGGATATCAGAGGTAGGTTGTTTACGCAGAGAGTGGTTGGGGTGTGGAATGGACTGCCTGCAGTGATAGTGATAGTCAGACACTTTGGGAACATTTAAGCGGTTATTGGATAGGCACATGGAGCACACCAGGATGATAGGGAGTGGGATAGCTTGATCTTGGTTTCAGATAAAGCTCGGCACAACATCGTGGGCTGAAGGGCCTGTTCTGTGCTGTACTGTTCTATGTTCTATGAGTGCAGAGAAGGTTTACCAGGATGTTGCCTGGTATGGAGGGTCTTAGCTATGAGGAGAGATTGGGTAAACTGGGGTTTTTCTCCCTGGAAAGACGGAGAATGAGGGGAGACCTAATACAGGTGTACAAAATTATGATGGGTATCGATAGGGTGAACAGTGGGAAGCTTTTTCCCAGGTCGGAGGTGACGATCACGAGGGGTCACGGGCTCAAGGTGAGAGCAGCGAGGTATAACTCAGATATTCGAGGGATGTTTTTTACACAGAGGGTGGTGGGGGCCTGGAATGCGCTGTCAAGTAGGGTGGTGGAGGCAGATACGCTGGCATCGTTTAAGACTTACCTGGATAGTCACATGAGCATTTTGGGAATGGAGGGATACAAACGATTGGTCTAGTTGGACCAAGGAGCGGCACAGGCTTGGAGGGCCGAAGGGCCTGTTTCCTGTGCTGTACTGTTCTTTGTTCTTTGTTCTTTTTTTTGTTTGAGGGGAATTAAAGATGATTTGGGCGGGGGGGGGGGGGTACGGGGCTGAGAGGGATTTGGAGGGGGATTGAAGAGGGTTTGGGCAGTGGGGGAGGGTACGGTGCTGAGAGGGATTTGGAGGGGGATTGAAGAGGGTTTGGGCAGTGCAGAGGGTGGGGCGGGGATTGCTATGGGCCTGAGAGGGATTTACATAAGAACATAAGAAATAGGAGCAGGAGTGGGCCATCTAGCCCCTCGAGCCTGCCCCGCTATTCAATAAGATCATGGCTGATCTGAAGTGGATCAGTTCCACTTACCCGCCTGATCCCCATAACCCTTAATTCCCTTACCGATCAGGAATCCATCTATCCGTGATTTAAACATATTCAACGAGGTAGCCTCGACCACTTCAGTGGGCAGAGAATTCCAGAGATTCACCACCCTCTGAGAGAAGAAGTTCCTCCTCATCTCTGTCCTAAACTGACCCCCCTTTATTTTGAGGCTGTGCCCTCTAGTTCTAGATTCCTTTCTGAGTGGAAAGAATCTCTCCACCTCTACCCTATCCAGCCCCTTCATTATCTTATAGGTCTCTATAAGATCCCCCCTCAGCCTTCTAAATTCCAACGAATACAAACCCAATCTGCTGAGTCTCTCCTCATAATCAACACCCCTCATCTCTGGTATCAACCTGGTGAACCTTCTCTGCACTCCCTCCAAAGCCAATATATCCTTCCGCAAATAAGGGGACCAATACTGCACACAGTATTCCAGCTGCGGCCTCACCAATGCCCTGTACAGATGCAGCAAGACATCCCTGCTTTTATATTCTATCCCCCTTGCGATATAGTCCAACATCCCATTTGCCTTCTTGATCACCAGTTGCACCTGCAGACTGGGTTTTTGCGTCTCGTGCACAAGGACCCCCAGGTCCCTTTGCACAGTAGCATGTTGCAATTTTTTTCCATTTAGATAATAATCCAATTTGCTATTATTTCCTCCAAAGTGAATAACCTCGCATTTGTCAACGTTATACTCCATCTGCCAGATCCTCGCCCACTCACTCAGCCTGTCCAAATCTCTCCGCAGACCTTCTACGCCCTCCACACGATTCACTTTTCCACTTATCTTTGTGTCGTCTGCAAACTTTGTTACCCTACACTCAGTCCCCTCCTCCAGATCGTCTATATAAATGGTAAATAGTTGAGGCCCCAGTACCGATCCCTGCGGCACGCCCCTAGTTACCATCCGCCAACCAGAAAAGCACCCATTTATTCCAACTCTCTGCTTCCTGTCGGATAGCCAATCCCCAATCCACACTAACACCCTACCTCCAACTCCGTGCGACCCAATCTTCTGCAGCAACCTTTTGTGAGGCACCTTATCAAACGCCTTTTGGAAATCCAAGAACACCGCATCCACCGGTTCCCCTCCGTCAACCGCACTAGTCACATCTTCATAAAAATCCAACAAGTTCGTCAAGCACGGCTTTCCCCTCATGAATCCATGCTGCGTCTGCTTAATCGAACCATTCTTACCCAGATGGCCTGCTATTTCTTCTTTAATGATGGATTCCAGCCTTTTCCCAACTACAGACATTAAGCTAACCGGCCTGTAGTTACCCGCCTTTAGTCAATTTCCTTTTTGAAACAGCGGCGTAACATTAGCCGTTTTCCAATCCGCCGGCACTACCCAGAATCCAAGGAATTTTGATAAATAACCACTGACGCATCCGCTATTACCTCTGACATTTCTTTCAGTACCCTGGGATGCATTCCATCCGGACCCGGGGACTTGTCCACCTTCAGTCCCGTTAGTCTACCCAGCACTGCCTCCCTGGGAACATTAATCGTATTAAGTACCTGGGGCTGAATGGGGCCTCCTCCTGTTCCTGTGTAACAAGCTGGAGAAGGGGCTGAATGGGGTCTCCTCCTGTTCCAGTGTAACAGGCTGGAGAAGGGGCTGCATGGGGCCTCCTCCTGTTCCTGTGTAACAGGCTGGAGAAGGGGCTGAATGGGGCCTCCTCCTGTTCCTGTGTAACAGGCTGGAGAAGGGGCTGAATGGGGCCTCCTCCTGTTCCTGTGTAACAGGCTGGAGAAGGGGCTGAATGGGGCCTCCTCCTGTTCCTGTGTATCAGGCTGGAGAAGGGGCTGAATGGGGCCTCCTCCTGTTCCTGTGTAACAGGCTGGAGAAGGGGCTGCATGGGGCCTCCTCCTGTTCCTGTGTAACAGGCTGGAGAAGGGGCTGAATGGGGCCTCCTCCTGTTCCAGTGTAACAGGCTGGAGAAGGGGCTGAATGGGGCCTCCTCCTGTTCCTGTGTAACAGGCTGGAGAAGGGGCTGAATGGGGCCTCCTCCTGTTCCTGTGTAACAGGCTGGAGAAGGGGCTGAATGGGGCCTCCTCCTGCTCCTGTGTAATAGGCTGGAGAAGGGGCTGAATGGGGCCTCCTCCTGTTCCTGTGTAACAGGCTGGAGAAGGGGCTGAATGGGGCCTCCTCCTGTTCCTGTGTAACAGGCTGGAGAAGGGGCTGAATGGGGCCTCCTCCTGTTCCTGTGTAACAGGCTGGAGAAGGGGCTGAATGGCCTCCTCCTGTTCCTGTGTAACAGGCTGGAGAAGGGGCTGAATGGGGCCTCCTCCTGTTCCTGTGTAACAGGCTGGGGAAGGGGCTGAATGGGGCCTCCTCCTGTTCCTGTGTAACAGACTGGGGAAGGGGCTGAATGGCCTCCTCCTGTTCCTGTGTAACAGGCTGGAGAAGGGGCTGAATGGCCTCCTCCTGTTCCTTGTAACAAAGAACAAAGAAAATTACAGAACAGGAACAGGCCCTTCGGCCCTCCAAGCCTGCACCGACCATGTTTAATTTAGATAAATGCAAGGTGATACATTTTGGTGAATCGAACCAACACAGGACTTACTCAGTTAATGGTAGGGTGTTGGTGAGAGTTACAGAACAAAGGGATCTCGGGGTACAGATTGACAGCTCCTTGAAAGTGGAGTCACAGTTGGATAGAGTGGTGAAGAAGGCATTCCACATGCTTGGTTTCATTGGTCAGAACATGGAATACAGGAGTTGGGACGTCTTGTTGAAGTTGTACAAGACATTGGTAAGACCACACTTGGAATGCTGTGTATTGTTCTGGTCACCCTTATAAAAAGGAGATTATTAAGCTAGAAAGTGTGCAGAAAAGAATTACTGGGATGCTATGGGGTCCTGATGGTTTGAGTTATAATGAGAGGCTGGATACTCTGGGACTTTTTTTCCCTTGAGTTGGCTTAGTGGTGTTCTTAGAGAGGTCTCTAAAATAATGAGGGCATGGATAAAGCAGCTTTATAGAACCTTAGTTAGGCCGCACTTGGAATATAGTGTTCAATTCTGATCGACACACTACCAGAAAGATGTGGAGAATTTGGAGAGGGTTCAGAAAAGATTTACCAGGATGTTTCCTAGGATGGAGGGCATTAGCTCTGAGGAGAGATTGGAGAAACTTGGTTTGTTCTCACTGGAACGACGGAGGTTGAGGGGCGACCTGATAGAATTCTACAAGATTATGAGGGGCATGGACAGAGTGGATAGTCAGAAGCTTTTTACCAGGGTGGAAGATTCAAAATCTAGGGGGCATAGGTTTAAGGTGTGAGGGGCAAGGTTTAAAGGAGATGTACAAGGCAAGTTTTTTTACACAGAGGGTGGTGGGTGCCTGGAACTCGCTGCCGGGGGAGGTAGTGGAAGCAGATACGATAGTGAGTTTTACGGAACGTCTGGACAAATACATGAATAGGATGGGAACAGAGGGATATGGTCCCCGGAAGGGTAGGGGGTTTTAGTTCAGTCGGGCAGCATGGTTGGTGCAGGCTTGGAGGGCCGAAGGGACTGTTCCTGTGCTGTAATTCTCTTTGTTCTTTGAGAAGCTCGTCAACATCTTTTCCAAAAGGGAGGGGAGTCTAAAACTAGAAGACACAGGTTTAAGGTGAGAGGGGAGAGGGTCCAGAGGGCAATTCTTTTCACACATAGGGTGGTGAGGGATTGGAACAAGCTGCCAGAAGTCGTAGTAGAAGCGGACACAATTTTATATTTTAAAAAGCATTCAGACAGTTATTCTGGTAAGATTGGTATGGAGGGATTTGGGCCAAACGCAAGGCATTTGATACGAGCTTAATGGTAAAAACTGGGTGGCAGGGAAAAGTTGGGCCAAAGGGCCCATTTGTATCTGAGCTCTGTTTTCTGCCCGGAAACCATTTCTCAATCCATCCCAGTGTTTTCCAAATTTGTGGATGGGACACAGTAAATTGCCGTTTCCTGTCCAAAGCTGTGTTGGTTCGGTGGATTCAGGTAAATGTGTGGGGTTACGGGATAGGGCTGGGTCAAGGGCCTTGGTAAGATACTGTGTCAGAGAGTCAGTACAGACTCGATGGGCTGAATGGTCTCCTTCTGCACTGCAGGGATTCTGTGACTCTGTTATTAAGATCCCTTTGTCATTTGAAGCTTCCAGCTAAAATGCTGACAATGCTGCCTATTTCTGTGCACTTTGGCAAATGTTCTGTCTCATCACCGGGCGACACGGTGGCACAGTGGTTAGCACTGCTGACTCACAGCGCCAGGGATCTGTGTTCGATTCCCCGCCTCGAGTGACTGTCTGTGTGGAGTTTGCACGTTTGCTAAATTGCCCCTTAGTGTCAGGGGGATTTGGGCGTGGGTGGGATGACTGTCGGGGCAGGCTTGTTGGGCTGAATGGCCTCATTCTGCAGTGTAGGAATTCTATGGCTCTTGGATCTTAAATGGTTGATAAAGAGTGAAACTGAGACACAAACTGGGGCTTGGCAGCAGCAGACAGAATGGGAATCATTGCATCCTGCAGGGATTTTTATTACAGAATCAATTTCAGAAAATTTACAACTCAAAATCCACAACAGCAAAGTGTGGGATTGCAAACTTGGAATGATTAGCCCAGGGCTAAAGTTTAAAAGCTACAGATTGACATTCAGAAACAAGAGATGGCCTCACATCTTCAATTCTGTGATTGTCTGGCATCTCCTGCTCTGAATATTACAAAATCTCTGCCCCCTTCATGCGTCTGGAGACTTTGAAAGTTACGCAGACATTGGTAAAACTTTCCTTTATCTCAAGGCATCTCCTGTGAAATAGTCAACTTCTGCAAAGAGACACAATCTAATTGACACTTTCTGAATCTCCTTTCAAACAACCTCCCAACCCCACTGTGCAGGATGCAGGAATGTCACCTTTTGTCACATTCCCCAACACAATTGTTGACACGTTTTCGGGACAGGAAAAGTAGATTCAACTGACAGATTCTGAGCCCCAGGTTGAATCTTTAAGATGTAAAAATGAACTGAAAGCCCAGGTCTCTCTGTTCCTGCAACTATTTTAACATTGACCCATTGATTTTAAATTGCTTCTCCTGTGTGTAAAATATCATCTATCAACTTCAGGTTTGAACATTAATAAGCGACTGAGCATCAACTGTGAATTATAGAAGGTAGTTCCAAACTAATATCACACCTGGTGTGGCAAAGTGTTCCTGAATTTCACTCCGAAAAGTCTAAAACCCTAAACATTGTCTAAAATCCAATGTCCCCCAAGTCCTGTCCCCATCAAACACTGTAAGAAGTCTCACAACACCAGGTTAAAGACTTTAACATGGTGTTGTGA